>NC_064811.1:108517507-108682859 GCF_023721935.1 Panthera uncia | reverse complement strand
GAGAGAGAAAGAGAGAAGTGGGGATCACCCAGGGTTCGTGCTTTACCCGAAGCAGGGCTTGTAGAAGTGAACTGGAACTTTTAGTCTTGCAAACCTACAGATTCTAAATGTCTAAAAACACAGGTTTGCATTTTTTACATTATTGAGTCTGTAAAAGAAAACACTATATTTAGTACATGGATTTTTTTTTTAATAAATGGTTTAATTAAGTTTCAAAAGCTACGGAATCTGTTAAAGTGAATTTAAGTTACTAGACAGTGTTCTAATGATTGTAATTTAGGTGGTTTCGAATTAACTAAATATAAGATAATTATATAGTTTTAGAAAATAAGAGTAAGAGGGTCAAGCTGCTTCATTCATTCATTTCTTCAATGCCTACAACATTCCTGGCATTGTTCTAGGCATTGGTTACATAGCATAATTAACATATTTTCGGTCCCCGTGGAGCTTATATTCTCCTACCAATATTCTAGTAATAATCTCTTCATGAACATATGAATAAATAAGTGGATATAAAAGGCAAGTTTTATTGGAAATAAATGGAGACAAAGTATAAGCATCTGTGTCGATCATGTATTTAGACAGAGGTTTTAAGAGAAAAAAATATTTAAGGAATTTAACGATACATACAGAATTTAGCAATATAAAACCAGAAATTCATTCCCAACACAAATAAGTGAAACTTTCTTAACAGCCAATAATTCAGAAGTAAAATTGGAAGATATTTAAATTTTTCTACATGTGTATTTAAATGTATTTTAGGGAGTTAACACCGAAAAACAGTCCTCATCTTGTTGCAAAACATTATTAATAGCTTCCAAAATTGATTATGGGTGATTTTTAAAGGATGGGCACATGCCATTTTCAGAATTTTGAAGTACATTGCAGAGATATGTATTCATCTGTTTTAAAAGTTGTTTTGGGCCTAATCGGTATCATATGAACTAATGATTTCATATGTATAAATCAGATAGTCTCTCATAAATCTGCTTATGAGTATGTTTAGCCATTAATCAATAACTGTATGCTGATGGGAAAAATTCACTTATTTTTCCATAAGCACAGTTTTCAACTCTAACACTTTTATATAAACTTTTCACTTACATTGGTTCCATTGTCAAATTTTTAAGAATTAAAGAATAACATTTTAGCATAGGGAAATATTCCTTCATCAAGTAAGTATTTGTCACAATGTCAGTCTCCATTGCAGTTGATGTTCTAAAACTTTTATTCTTATTTATTTATTATTACAGATTTTTAATAAGACAAATGGGTACTTGACAGAGAGAGAATCTATTGTTAAATTTTTTTCAGTCATTAATATAGAAATTACCACTTATGAAGAAAATCAATTTGACTATTTTTTAAATTGTAAATGCTCACTTGTCATAAAACCTCAGGAAATATTAAAATGAAAGAAACACAATGATGAAGAAATGTAAGAGCTATAGGAAGGATAAATGTTTTCAAAGATGCAGAGAACCACGTGTAGAAGAGGAAAAGACATCTACGATTGTACATACAGTACTTACAGGGGGAATAATGAAAATAATATAGAATAGAGGGAGAATCAGGCAGAGAAGTGGACCGAACAGGTGCCATCAGGAAAAGGAATATAGCACAGACCTTGCATCCAAATAAACTGAGTTTGTGTCTTAAATTTGTCACTTTAGGGGCACCTGGGTAACTCAGTTGTTTTTGTGACTCTTGAGTTGGCCTCAGATCTTGATCTTGTGTGAGATCGAGCCCCGTGTAAGGCTCTGCTCTGGGTCTGAAGCCTGCTTAAGATTCTCTCCCCCTCCCCCACTCAAGCTCTCTCTCTCTCTCTCTCTCTCAAAAACAAACAAACAAAACAAAACAAAACAAAACTAAACAAAAAACATGTCATATTAACTTCATGATGTTTAAATGAATCCGCATCTGTAAAGACCTTAGAAGAGGGAATGGCAAACTCCAGCCTGCGTACCAAATCTAGTCTACTATTTTCATAAATAAAGTACATTTAAACACAGCCGCATTACTTACTTATTGTCTATGGGTGCTTTCAAACTACAAACTTTCAAATTATACATTTACCTCACCAGAACTACATCTTTCTTTGCCTCAAAACCACGAATAGATTTTAATGATTCTAAAAGCAGACAAGGCTTCTACATTCATTATATTCTACATCTGTGATAACGTCCTGGAAACCACTTCAGAGGAAATGGACACTAGTTTGGTAGCACAGGTGCAACTATTCACAATCACCAGGGATTTCTTGGTGAATCCAAGATAGAAAATCATGCAAGTGGGTCTCACGAGTAATATTAAATTCATAACACATTAATCTTCTTTGTGCTTTCAGAGTCAAAATGGTAATGCATCTCTTTTAAGCTTGCTGTCTATTCTAGAAATATTGTCAATACTAACAAGAATTTAAAATGTTACCACATATAATACACCAACATCAGAACAGAAAAAGATTATGCCATCTCCTTGAGATTTGCTTTTAAGTGAAATCATGTTCATACTGAATTTAATAGAAACAATTTCCTAACCCCCCAAAAAAGGTTTAACAATATTATAGACATGATGTCAATAGTTAGCAGTGCTGAGCAGAATTATAATAATTATAATAGTGTTTTATTAAAAGTTTATTCTGTGGCAAACTTTACTAACCCATCATAAATGAATTACTTAATTTTTACTCACGATTATATTTTGAAATTGGTATACTTGTTATACATATTGTACACTGTGGACCTAAGACTTAGAGAGGTTATGCAAGCTTTCCAAAAACATAGAGCTAAAAATATCAAAGAATCAGAACTGGATATACTTTTATTAGATACGAGAGTGCAAACATCATTGAGCTATACTTCCTTTCTAGAACAAGGCATTTCCTTTCATGTGTCTTCTAAACATTTTTAAGTTCTTACTCACTATGTCAAAAATTCCTTATTTCATTTGGAGAGTTTATGTTAAAAATACCTCAAGGATAAACTCTTCACAGTATACTGAGCTTTGGTAAAAACAATAGGCTGCTTGGTAATTTTGTATTGCTAAATTACTTTTACTAGATATGAATTTATAAAAATGTATGTGAGGTATAAAATATTAAGTTACAGCAAAACTGACCCATTCAAAACCCAGTTAAGAAAGAAAACACTATAGGTACCTTTGAAGAATCCTGTTGGTTTTTTTTAACTTTTTTAAATGTTTATTTATTTTTGAGAGAGAGGGACAGAGCGTGAGCAGGGAAGGGGCAGAGAGAGAGGGAGACACAGAATCTTAAACAGGATCCAGGCTCTGATCTGTCAGCACAGAGCCCTACACGGAGCTCAAACTCATGAACTATGGGATAATGACCTGAGTTGAAGTCTGCCACCCAACTGACTGAGCCACCCAGGTGCCCCTGAAGAATCCTGTTCTAAATGGACATATTCAGTCTCTCCCATTGTCTCTGTATAAAGAGATAACCATTCACTCCATTTTCTTTAGATAAATTGATAAATAGAATAACATAATAGATAAATAACATGTATCACAGTTACCAAGATTGTATATGTATCTATCTATCTATCTATCTATCATCTATCTATCATCTATCTATCTATCATCTATCTCTCTTTGGGGGATACAAATCTATATATAATCTTGTAGTTACTTATGATATTATGTTTTTTAGCCTAAAAACTACATTATTAAAATTCCATTTCTTTCCACATGTAAACTAGAGTTATCCCCCCACTCTAAACAAACAAATAAGACATTTGTAAAATATGCAAACAAACTATTTTCAAATATTTCTCAACATGCATGCAGGGCTATGATCCCTATATAAAGGCAAACATATAAGGAAGCATTATGTCCTCAGGTTAGAAGCAATTTCTAGACATTAGTGTAAAAATTGGAAATGTAAGTAGAACTGGGCAATTTTGTGGATTTAAGGAGTCAGAAATTAAAATCCAGGGAGGCCGAGGCAGCTTGATTTGCAAGATGTTACCTCAGAGAGGAAGCAGTTACACACACTTTGATACCCTTTATATGAATATGTCACATAAACTTATTCAGGTTCGAAGTGTCCTATAAATTCTTCATATACATGTGGAATTTCATAGTTTTAGTTGCACAACTAACCAGGCATGTGGCAAGCAGTAGCAATCAGGAATTCAAATGAAAGTTAAAATTAAACTCACAGTGATTTGTCTAATGTAAACAACTCAACTGATGAAAAACTTGAATAAATACATACTTTGTAGGCAAGGCCAGTCATACTTGTGTAATAAGATAATGGCCCCTTCTGCTACCAAGCCCCTGCCAAATTCCCTGGATTCTGTTTAAAAGGTGAATTTTAATTTCAGAATCAGATTTTTAAAAAATCCAACCATTTGGATTTCATATATTGATGCAATTAATGTCTAAACAGTGTTGACAGATGTCTAAAAGTACAAGGTCCCAGAAAACTCTACTTTATCAAGGTCATTGATTGTTGAATGAAATTGTAAATTATGATAGCATGAATATTTTACATATTATATATAGACACATATATATATATTTATATTATGAAGTGCACATACATTTGTATATATGTGTACAAATTGTACACAATCCGTGTTTATATGTAGAATATCGGCTCCACAATTATCGCCTTATTCACCAACATTTGTACCTAGTGTTTTGTCTATAACATTTCATAAATTGATATACTTTTGCTTCTCTCTCCATCTCCCTCTGTCATTCACTCACTTATCAGATACAGAAAGATATTAATAGACAAATATAACTCACTGTTTTAAAGAGAACATTTTAGAGAGAAACATCATTAGTCAAGTAGTACAGTTGTGCCTGTAGCCACCAATGAACTAACATCCTTACATATTCATTGTACAGCTTAGTTGTCCTATGTGTACTGATAATTCTGAAGCATTTGTTCACATAGTATATTGTGGTTTGTCACTGTTTGTTAACTTGAGATTTCCAATACTAAGTAACTAAAAAAATATATTTTAATTTTATACTTCTTAATGTTGTAAACTTATTTATATTTTATAGTTTATAAAATATATTGATGAAATTGTGCAAACAATATTTTCACCTAAATTTTCATATCATAGGATTCTGATACTTATTTATTCAATAATATTTTCTACTGTTAAACTATATGATAAACTGTAAAAATATTTGTTCAATAGTACTTACACGACAGGGATATTGGCAGGCAACATTTTAATAGAGATGACTAATTTTTAGGCAAACCAGTCAACTGTTGCATTATTATTGAAGAAATATTAAATGTGGAACAAAAACTAAAAATAAGAGTGACCTTTTAAAAAATTATAACACTTATTTACTTAGAATTCTAAGTTAAAAACTTATTTTGCTTATCCCTTTGAACAACTGAGTGAGTGAGGCATACACGTTAGATTACGTTAGCCCCATTTTTGCAGACAAGAATGGAAACGGTATTCCTGTATTTAGTATAAAACAGATCTGAGACAGAAACTCTGGGCTTTCACACTCACAAATGCTCTTTTCCCGTTGCTTGTTGATACATCGTTTTTAAGTAATTTGATTTCACAAGGCTTTAAAGTATAAGTGTAGGTTCTAACATCTATTCCTAGCAAGTTAACTCTTGGGCCAACCAACCTAATTAATTCCCTCATGGGCACATTTTAAGGCATTGTTATACTTATTTTTTTTTATATATTTATTTAAGTAATCTCTACCTCCCAACATGGGGCTCAAACTCACAACCCCAAGATCAAGAGTCACATGCTCCTCCAACGGAGCCAGTCAGGTGCCCCCAGCATTGTTATACTTCTAACTCAACCTCACAGCTATATTTGAGGGCCCCATGAGCCAAAGGTGCAGTAAAGCTTATCTTAAGGGATCAGGGGGCACAATATTTAAGCATGTTTTCAAGTCTTACCCTATGCCTGGCACACCCTCAGCAACTACTCAGATGTCAATTGAGGAAACAAAGTGAAAAGATCAGAGGAAGGCCCACCTAGGAGTTGGACGCTGATGATAAACACAAGCAGTATCAGATCCTCTTTTTAGGTCCAATGTCTCAAGGAGCCCTAGTTTTGGTCTACTACATTGTTACCCACAAGTTAGAGAGCAATAATACTTTTGGAGTCTAGACTATGCAAGGAGAGGATCCAATTAAGACTGCCTGGGGACTAAAAGACCTAATAGTACTAATTTCATCTATGCCAAACCAAGAAACTACCATTCTGAAGCCCAGCAGAAATAAATGATGGGCATTTCCCTGAGGTAGGATCAGGGGGCTCAGGAATCTACCACTCTGTTTCTAGTAGGAAACACCGAACTGGCTCCAAGGGAAATAAACTGTATTGGTAAGCTTTGGTCTTGCACAGGACATGAAACCAGAGGAGACTAACAAGGTTAGGGCCCAGGTGATCAGTCCATATAGTGCTGGACTTCCTCACATAAGGTGCATGAGTCCCGAAGAAGGTCTATGTATGAACTTCCACACAAAAATTTGAGTGTGTCTATTTTCCTGGGAAAGCATCCTTCCCTTTTCATAGACTCAAGAATAAGTAAAATCCTGAGCTAGAGAAAAGGACTAAGCCAATGGCAGGCTAGGATAAGGAAGCCACCAGATGTACTTCAGTGCCAGCCAAATCTGTGAACTCGCAAATCTGTCACTGAAAAGTTAGAACGTGGATTCACAGCAGAGACAACAGAGTGGTGTCTTTGTGTTCTTCTTTGTAATTGTATTTCAAGTTCCTTCCAAAACAAGGTCCTGGGGACCCCCAGTTTCAAGTACGTTCTTGAGCTTGGTCCACTGCTGTCTTGTATTCATGCTTAGGAATTCATTTACCAATGTTAATCCCCAGGCTGGAGATGTGACATAGCAGGACTCCCTCTTCCATGGCATGAGTCCTTTGCTGAATTCAACACAGAAAACACACTGGAACTTTTCCTTGGAACTGGGCTGTGATGAGAAGTGCCTGCCTGGAGCATCATCATCTTTTCTTTGGCCCCTCACTCTAGTTTCTGAAGATAAAGCAGAAAATAACAATTCTAAAAGATAAAACACATGCCTCCAACGTGCTGTGCTTTCAGATATTCTGGGTTTAATTCAGCTGCCTAGAGAGCTGATTGATGCGTTCACCTTGTTAGGCAGCTAAGCCCACTTCCATGAGGAAGCCCACTCTATTCCTGGTAGCATGACAGGCCACTGAGAGATAGAAAGTACATAAGAACTCAGAGGTCACCTGGAATTTTTCCCCGTAAAGGCAATTTCATGAAAGAGGTCTTCTAAGAAATAGCACCATACTTTCCCAGGTACTCCTCAATCACTGTGTTGTCTGTCAAATAGATGGTTTTATTTTTTTTTAAGTTTATTTATTTATTTTTGAGACAGAGAGAAAGAGAGAGAGTATGCACATGCACATGAGTAAGCGGGGTAAAGGCAGAGAGAGAAAGAATCCCAAGCTGACAGCATGGACCCCCACACAGGGCTCAATCTCAGGAACACCATGAGATAATGACCTGAGCCAAAATCAAGAGACATTTAAGTGACTGAGCCAACCAGGCAAACCAGGGATGATTTTATTCTTGATCTTGGCTTGTCCACATTTCAAAATGAGTTCCCGGAAAGAGTTCAGATTTGGAAATCCCTAGTTCACATAAGTTTCCACTATATGCAGCATTTTTATGGTCTGGTGGGGTCACTCTGACAAAGATACCACTGAAAATCTGCAGGTGAGGCTTTACAATGGTCCTCTACACCAGTGAACTCACTCTTAATCCTTTGATGTGTACAACAAAGGCCAAGGAATGTTTATCTGGCACTTCCAAGCCATGAGGTTTATTTCTGGTCATCTAAGTCACATCCTGTCATGTTGCTGCCTCCAGGAATCATGTAGGAACCATTCCAGTCATTTAAACTTGAGCTCTTTTCCTCTCTTCTGCTCTTTCTTGTCCAAAAGTGCCTGCTTTGCTTGAGTGGCTTTAAGGGCCTGATAAGCCTTCCTCTTTTTCAGGAGAGTGTCTGGAACCAAAGAGATCTTTTTTCTCCACTTTGATTCTAAAGCTGCCAAGAGTGAGCTTTTAATGATGTTATAGCCCACATGGATTTAGTCATCAGCATTCATCTTGCAACAGGGCCATAGAAGTCAAGTGACTACAATAAGAGACGGAAATCATTTCCCAAGTTCTTACATTTTCTTTTCCTTCTATAATGCATACCTAAGAAAAAGAGATAAAAGCAAACTTTCCCCCTTTTCTCCTTCATCACTTTCCAGATTTCATCATTTTACAAATTTTATTATTTCTATGTAATTAATGAACTGTTTTGTGCTTTGGTAATTATCATTTGAGCCTCTTATATCTAAACCTTTTTATACTCCAAGAGCTTATGCAAGACTTTAATTTTATACTTTTTTATTCTAGTAATGTGGGAGTAATATTGCATGCATTTCACAGAATACTGAACTCCAACCAATTTTTATGTGCCAAAGATGATCCTGTCAACTGTGTTAAATAACAGTATTGTTTTTAATGTAATTTTTAAATAACTTAGTAAAAGTTAAGCACATAGAATAGAGAACAACCATAAGAATATAAATCCTGAGGGCTTTTTAAATATATTAGTTGGAATATTATGTGCAACAGTTAGCTGTTTCTATCAAAAAACAGACATATTAAAATAAAAAATAAGTTGGAATAAACCATATGGATGAAAATTTCTCATCTGTTAAATAAGATTATCCCAAATAAAATATTTATAACACTTAACTGTTTTCTTTCAATACAAATGGATTCTAGCAGGTAAAAATGATATAAGCTCACAATGTTCACTCTGTGAAAACTGAGTAAAATACCAGAAACATAAGTAAGGAAAAAATACAATAGTATTTCATATGAAAAGGACTTAAATATATGGACAAGGATTTAAAAAAACTGTCTCAAATAACAGAAAATGGATATACATCTTTTATTTATTTAGCTCTGACCAAAATTATGTATTTCTTCAGAATTACAACTTTGTCTTAACAACACATTTTTATTTTCAATTGGCTTATTCTCATGCTTTTGTTTCTGACCTTCGAAACATATCTTATTGTACCCATGTAGTAGTTCTATTAGGAGAAACATCAAAAACAGCGGTGTTCAGCGGGTCTTTTAAAAATTATACTATTAAACAAATAACATGAAAAGACTAAACAGATCAGCTAACAATGAGGTACTGGAAGCCAGCCAGTCTTCAGGCAATAAAGAGATGGTTATTAGTTCACTTGCCTACTAGGCTGAAGATTTACAGGGAATAAATACAAATAAAATCCAAAAGCATTCCTGTAAAACATTATATACAAAAGGTGAAATGGGGGTAACTAACAAAGAGAGAAAGTGTAAACATTTAAAATATATATTGAATTATGACCTCTAGCAATATGACAATGCTATAACCTGCTTGGCAGGAACAATGGCACGCAGAATTACCAAGCTGCAAAAATAGAACAAAAAAAAAAAAAAAAAAAAGGAAAGAAAAAGATTGGCCATGTTGAACAAAGACATTAAAAACAACCGACTGCTTTAATAAACATAATTCACAAACAAACATGCTAAAGAAAGAGTAGCTTCTCCTGCCATACACAATATATTTTATATATGAAGTGATTGAGTTTACCTTGGTCTTTCTTTTCTTAAGCACTTAACAAATGCCCTTTTAAATATAGATAGATTAGATAGATAGAGATAGATAGATAGATAGATAGATATAGATATCCACTACCAGAACTCTGCATTCTATTCTGGAGTGAGAAAAGTATAATGTAATATGATATGTTTTTTTTAAAATACTTTTGTTCACTTTTCTGTTAAACAACTAGAAGGAAATATCCAATTGGTTGTTGAATATGTAGCTCACAAGCTTGAGCAAGTGAAAATCATGATGGCGATGGTGATAAAACGCATGAGCATGAATTAAGAACTGAGAGTGAAAGTAAGAGTGAAGTAAGAATTGAGCCCTGTGATACATCTACAGGTAAAAAAAAAATAGAATTAGAAAAAAAATCCATAAAATAGAGACTAGACAGAACAGAGGCACAGACTGGGAATAAATGAGTAATATAAAAACTAATAACTCTTTGGACCTATTTAGGTGAATCAAAATGTTGCAAGTTTTGAGTTGTACATAATGCACTAGAGGGCTCTATAGCAGGTCAAGGTCATGGTTAAAATTGCACTCTTGCATGGGCTATGTCAGCCAGCCAATCCAGTGATGTTAGAGCTATATCGACTATAGATGAGGTTGTTATATAGAGTCTAACACAGATTGCAATAGAAGACTCACAGTGCGGACTGCTGTGGCTGAGAGAAAGGCTGTGTCTTATGTAACAGGAACTATTCAACATTTTCAAAGCAGAACCTTACTTGTTACCAAACTCTAATAGACATAGAGCTTCTGATCAAGTGGCCAGCCTCAGGAGTATATGAAAGGAGCTGACCATAAAAAAAGCAATATTCTCAGATATAAGGATCCAATATGATGTAAATGATACTTTTGAGATAAGAACTTCATGTGTAAAGAAGGCACAAGTAAATACTATGAACGAGTGGCCTAGTCTACCCCATCACCCAACTCTGTTACACTGATGCCCAGCCTCATGGAGTTTCACCATGCAACTGGTGAATGATGAAAAAACTCATATCCAGTTGACAGATGAATCAGGTTCCCATCTTAGAATAAGCTGAAGATAAATTGCTGCCACACTGAAGCCATATTCAGGGTGGAACTAAAGAATAATAGTGAAGGAACATTTTCCTAGCATGCAGATCAGCAGGAAATATACTTGATCATTTAATTTTCATAGAAAGATAAGATTCCCAACATACAGCTATCCTTGGATTCCTTTTTAAAAATTAACTAAATGGATTTGTCTTTTCTCCTTTTTTGTATGCAAGGCCTCTGCCTGTACCGCCAACAGAAGATTTGCAGAATTGTTATTTACTGCCATGAAATTCCTCACAAAATTGTCTCACATCTAGATGTCTTTAGGTGAAACACCATGGAATTTATTTGTCACACCATATTTCATACACTGAACTGTTCTGGTCCAATGAAATGATTAAAGACCCCTAAAAGACTACCGAAGGTACTAGCATCCTGCATAGGAGGGATAATATGCTCTAGAACACAATATATATAGTATATATGTATTATATATATGTAATTTTAAGCTCATCTTACCACTGAGGCACTGGCCGCCAACCATCCACTATGGCTGATGCAGTATACATATTGAAAATGTAGTATGTGGTGCTAGGTTTCCCAAAGCTATGGTTTAATGAATTAATGGAAATCAATCATTCCCTTTGACTCAATTATACAAATTTTACTTCCTATCCTGATAAACACTGGCTGTGCTGGATTAGAGGTCATAGTTCCTTGGAGGGAAATTTCCACCAGCAGAGAGATTAAGATTTTACTAAACTTGAAGTTGTAAGTTATACCTGATCACATCAGTCTCCTCATACTATTAAATATGAAGAAAATAAAAGAAGGAGGGTGCCTGGGTGGCTCAGTCGGTTAAGCATCCGACTTCAGCTCAGGTCATGATCTCGCAGTTCGTGAGTTCAAGCCCTGCATCAGGCTCTGTGGTGACAGCTTGGAGCCTAGAGCCTGCTTTGGATTCTGTATCTCACTCTCTCTCCCCCTCACCTGCTTGTGTTCTGTCTCTGTCTCTCAAAAATAAATAAATGTTAAAAATTGATTTAAAAAGGAAGGATCTAGTGGTACATTTAATTTTTCCTCATGGCTATGAGAAACTAAGGTAGATTACTAAACAATAGAAGAGAAGATTAATAGGTTATTTTTGGACTTCCACATCTGATAAAAATTGTGAATAGGCAATTGAAGAAATCAAAGCCGAACAAAAGCAAGTTACCCTGAGGTAACTCAGGCTCCCTGACCTCAGGGAGAAAGTCTTGGCCATCCCTGTGGTCTAACTAAAATGTTTATTGACTCTAAAGGGAACTGATGAGGAAGAGGAAGATAATATCAACAATGTCTTCAGGGCCAGTTGCCATAGCAAGAGCTTCAGCTTGTTATCCCCCTGCATTGAATTGCTACGTGGAGATTGTAGCTTGTTGCCACCTTGAGTGTGTGGTGATTGCTTGGATTCAATGGACATCAGATGCATATGTGAACAGTTCAAAGGATAGACTGTCTTAAATCTTTGCTGTTAACTGCCTCACATCTTCTCAGCCTCGATCCTGATTACAACCCCAGATAAAGTGCATTTTTTTCTGTGCAAGATTTTATTTGTTTTGTTTATAGAGATTCAAGTACACACCATCATTTCTTCCTCACAAAGCTTCTCTAACATCACATTGTGGTTCCTAAAGCGGAGTGCACTCCCTTGGCCCTCTTAAATGCGCAAAATGAAAATGTAGTGTCCTTAACACAAGGGAACAACTCACAGTTAGCTGTAAAGGAATCTAAGGAATAGATGTTTCTACTTTTAGTTTTCATCACAAAAAATTTTGAGATGTTTTTGATACAATTCCTCAGAAGAACCAGCAAAAATAAGAACTGGTCTCCTATGGTAATTGCTAACTATTCCCTCCTTCCTGGTCGCCTTCCCCTCAGTCCCCGGCCTGCTAACTGAAATAAAAATTTTTGTCTCAGGTTCTGCTCTGGGAAAGCCAAGCTAATCAAGCAGTTATCATACTAGAAATGTATATATACCTAATCTAGATAAGAGTAAAACAGTCTTTTGTTTATGAAAAGCTTCAGACCCTGGTATACTTTTAAAATTGTGATTAAGCATAAAATTTTAAACATACTTTAATCAATTGTCTCTCCAAATATGGTAGAAAGCATTATAATTCAACCATTTTTAGCAGGTATTTGCTAAATATCGGCCACATAAGAGGTCTTACACAAGTCAAGACATACTACTTTATACTATTTCCAAAGTATTCCCTTTAGGAGATTTCAATTATGTTTCCTGGGTCATCAATTATTCTTAATGGATAAAATATAAAATGATGATGACTTATTTTTAAAGGTGTAGGAATAAAAACAAAACAAAAGCAAAAAGCAAAAACAGCAAACAATTAAGCATAAAACCGAAACTGATACCACGACTACCACTATATCCACCCCGACCACCACCACCACAAATCTTATTAGCTAGTGAAATGTTTTGATGACTAATCAGATACTGATATATTCACTGAAGACTCAAAATCATATTTTCTATGAATAACGAAAATAAATTATAGCTCAGTTCTATATACTTGAAATCAGTGAACACAGAACTATTTTCAACCAGTTTTAATCAAGAGAATGAAAGCATAAAACACACACACACAAACACACCAACCTTTAAGGGTGCCTGGGTGGTTCATTCGGTTGACTGAATCTTGACTTTGGCTCAGGTCATGATCTCACGGTTCGTGAGATTGGGTCCTGCATTGGCTCTGTGCTCAGCATACAGCCTACGTGGGATTCTCATTCTCTCTCTCTCTCTCTCTCTCTCTCCCTTTGTCTGTCTCAATGCCTCTCCTCTGTGCTCACTCTCTCAAAATAAATAAACTTAAAAAACTTGGGGGGGACAATTTTTTAAAAAAGAATAATTAAGATGTTATTTCTTTATATTAATTATAAATATTGATTCTAAATTTGGTTACTGGACAGTGCTTTTATTTATTTTTTTCAATTTTTTATTTAAATGTTAGTCAGTTAACATACAGTGCAGTACCGTTTTCAGGAGTAGAATCCAGTGATTCATCACTTACATATCACACCCAGTGCTCATCACAAATGGCAGTGCTTTTCTTCCCCAGTGAAGACTACATCTCCAGTATGGGCCTATCAATTGGCTTATTATATATTTTTATTGAAAAAAAAACCCCTAATTTCTAAGAGTTGAAAGCAAGCAATAATACTAAGGCTTTTAAAATCGGAGACAATGGGGTGCCTGGGTGGCTCAGTCTGTTAAACATGTGACTCTTGATTTCAGCTCAGGTCATGACCTCGTGGTTTGTGGGATCAAGCCCCATATTGGGCTCTGCACTGAGCCCAATTATTGACATTGGCACTTCAAGGTTAAGTTACCAAACTTTGCACTATTCCAATTCTGTCAGTAAGTTGACAATTACATCTGGAAATTTGAGGTCAATGTGCATATATTTTGTTGATATACAAACTGATTTCAGTAAAGGGTGAAAGTGAATACTAATATAATGCAGTCAAGATTATTTCACAGAATATAAATTGACCTAAAATAATTAATATACGGACATTCCTTAAAATGTTAGAGTTAATAGAATTTGAGTTACAGGTGTAATAGATAGAGGTTGTAATGAATAAATTATTATAAAGAAGAAATAATGATTATTTTTTGAAAAATTCACCCATCATTTATTTCAAGTGATATTTATTAAGTGCCCATTATGTGCCAGATTGGGTCCTGAGGATATCATGGTTAAGTAAATGGCTCTTCTCTTTAAGTCATTTATAGATAAGTTGAACTTATGTCCAGTTTTCCCAGGAACGTGCATATTTATGTCTGTTTTAAAATATCATTTATTAACAAGACTCTTTTTGCTCTCAAATGTACCATTGTATACATTATAATATGATTACTCTATTTGCAAACCTGATAAAACTCTTATATAGAGAAATATTGAAAGAAATTTAAGTCACTAAAGTAGATCCTTTTTTTTTTAAAGTAAATTAGATCTTTAGTTCCTTTTATACTTTCAATCTTATCTTACCTGCATCTACTGAGGCAACATCTTTTAAACCGCAGTGGAAGCTGAATAAATATCTGATTATCTATCAACAGAATCAATCTTACACCACAGAAGTCAGTAAATTAATTTCATCCAGCGGTGTTAAATCCTGTTTGGAGAAAACTGTGTAAAGAGGATTATGACAACATATTATAAATTGACTGTAAATAAACTTGTAGCCTTCTCACGGGGAAAGACATATTTGCTTTTACAAATGAGTGTTCTATCATGCTCTGTTCCCCTGTTTTAGATAAAACTGAGATATAGGGTATTTATCATTAGCACTTTGTAGATGTAGAATGTATTTTAAAGATATTTATTAAATAAATACTCTTTTGAAAACAACACAAAGTCCTAAGATGTAAGTCTCAATATAAATTGAATTCTATAATGTGATAGAACAGGAGTGGAGTCCAGATAATTAAAAAAAAGTTTGCTCAGAACTCCAAAGAAATAATTAAAATTCTCACTGGCCTAAAACATTATTCTTTAACTGTGCTTATGTTGGATCTATCTACTAGGAAAGGAAAAAAAAAGGAGACATTTTGATAATTCATTTTTTAAAAATTCAAATCACCACATAACATTTTGAGGCACAGAGGTATTAGAAACACATTTTGCTAATTTAATGAAGTTTTCACGTATTTACAAATATGTAAGAGAAATATAAACAACAATGAAATCTATTTCTCCATAGAGATAGTAAAGATAAAAATTATAGCTCTTCTTCAAATTACATCAACAATAAACTCTCAAAATAATTTGTTTCTTATTCCAATGAACAAGATATTACTAATCCTAATGTAAATAATCTGAATACTTTTGCTGCATATTTAAGGAAAAAAAAGCTTCTATCATATTTCAGAGTGAGGAGAGAGTGGCAATGACTTCTTCACCACTCTTCCTACACATAATTCCTCTCCACCATGCTTCGTAAAGTGTATTTCGTATAGTATATGCTCATTTAATATTTGATGGATTTTGAAATTTAGAAAATAAACTGAGAAGAATAGCTGAGCATTTGTGGTTCTCTTGGGGAAAAATGAAATGATAAAATGGATACAACAGACTTGTCTCTACATTTCTAGATTTAAAATAATAATAATAATAACAACTTTGCTAATTCTGGTAAAATGAGTGAATGGAACTAGATCATTTTCAAACTGTCTTACACTGTTATTTTTTAAATGACTTCCTTTCCTTGGGGGGAAAACAACAAAATTTTTGAGTTATGTTCATCAAAGAGACCTGGGAAGTGCCACAGCCTGCAGCTGAATTTAAATGGTTTATAAGGAGATAACAACATAAAGGTTACGATTCAAAATTAATTTTTTATAATTAGCCAAGAGGATTTTTAATTGCCTTAAAGATAAATATTATAGTGTGCTACCTAAGGCAAAATGAGTTTCCTTTTTGAGATTAACCTTTTTTCTATATTATTTACTAAGATTTTCAAACATTTATTAACAAATTTCTATTTAAAGGTCTGAAACTCATTCTCAAAACAAAAAAAATGCATGTTGAGTTAAAAATTCATGTGATTAAAGTCATATTTATTTATGTATATATAGTAGTATCAAAAATACTTAATAGACAATACATTTTGTATAAGCTTATGATTTTGAGTGACAAGATAATAGCAAATTAAAATTTTTTCCAAATAAAAACTAAAATCATCCTTCATTTTTATGAATCACAAGGTAATTATTTACCAACTTTACAACAGTCTACCTATCTACTAATCTAGATGAATAAATATAAATATATCTTCATGATAGTTAATTTTCTGTGTCAACTTAAAGGGTGTTTTTTGATGAGGTCAAAATTTAAATCTGTGAATTTTGAGTAAGGCAGATTGCTCTCAGAAATGTGACCTCATCCAATCAATTGTAGGCTTGAATAGAAAAAATAATAATAATTTGAGTCTTTGAGGAGCACATGAAGAAATTCTCCAGATGACTGACCTCAGATTTCATTGCACCACCAGCTCTCCTGAGTCTCCAGCATTCAGCCACACTGCTGATTTTGGATTTGCTAGGCAGCAAAGTAATGTAAGCCAAATCCTTAAAGTAAATGGATAGATGATAGATATAGATAGATGATGATAGATGATAGATAGATAGATAGATGATAGATAGATGTGAGAGAGAGAGAGAGAGACAGAGAGAGAGAGAGAGAGGGCTGACCTTTGAACCATGTAGAGTTTAAGGGCACTGAACCCCCATTATGGTCAAAATCCATATATAACTTTTGACTCCCCCCAAACTTAACTACCAATAGTCTACTGTTGACATCAAACCTTCCCAATAAACAGCTGATGAACACATATTTGGTACGTTATATGTATTATATACTGTATTCTTACAATAAAGTTAGCTAGAGGAAAGAAAATGTTATTAAGAAAATCATAAAAAAGAGAAAATGCATTGATAGCACTGTGCTGTATAAGTGGACCTGTGCAGTCCAAACCCTTGTTGTTCAAGAGTCAACATATACACACATAGGTGTTGTACATAATACATATATAATATAATATAATATAATATAATATAATATAATATAATGTAATATAATTATGTATCATATAATGTATATTAATTTTGTCTCTCTGGATAACCCTGGCTAATACACTCTTCAAAATCAATGTGATTTAAATGATGTGTATTTACAGAGACATCATCTCTGACCTTATAGTAGCAACATAAATGATTACAATATGAACAAAAATTCAATCACAATGCCATCAAAAGGAATTTCTAGATAAATTTCTTAAATCAAAAATTTTATTTCTCATCCTATGCAGACTATCATAAAAAAATAATCTGACCTTCACAATAAAGCAAGTTCCATCACTTCTTCATCACAAAAAATGTGGTGCCACACTAAGCTAATTTTTATTTTGTTCCAAATTGATTTTAATAAAGTTCAGTTACAACATTTGTTAGTATGGATATAATATTCTACGTTGTGTTAATAAGCAGCTCTAAGACTTAATGGTCTATGAAAAGAAATTATTTTTCTATCTCATGCTAAATGTCCATTGTGAAAAAAATGCACCCCTACTACAAAAAGAGAGATAAGTTTAGGTAAGAGAGATAAAAGAGATAAGGTTAACTGTGAGCTTAAAGCTTTAGAAGTGACACATATTCCCTTGACACAAATTTTATTGGCTAAAATGATTTACATGACCTCTCTTGATTTCAAACTCCAAGGATGTACAGTTCTCTTTCTAGATGGATCATCACAAATCACAATTACTAAGTCTGAGATAATTGGCAGCGATGGAAGGATTATCATTCTGCAGAAAGAGTCACTGCAAATTACGCTGCCAACATTGACATTGATAAGGTGCAGCAGTATAATCCTTCCCCAAGAGGAGCAGCAAATATTTTGAATCGTAATACAATACCACACCTATTTGGTGTCAATCTTGTAGAGAGAACTGCACACATTGTCAACAGACAGAGGTAATGGAAAGTGATATATTGGTGTGTTAGAAAGATATTTTTAAGTGAGTGGTGTAACAACAAAACAGTAGAAGTGTGAGTTTTTTAGGTAGTAATAAATATCTTGTCTCTAAAATATTAAAATATGAACCCAAAAATCATACCTCAAACAATGCTATTTTAAAGTCTCCTGGAATCAATAACCTCCAATTCCCATTATATGGCAATTGCATACATTCCTGATTTGAAACACTTCTTTGTTCTTGAGAAGTTTGCAAAGAAGAATGAGACCGAGAAGAAGAACTTGAAGGGACAAATAAAGAAGAGGAAAAATAAGACGGAAAGGAAATAAAAAAAGAAATATGGACTTAGAAATACAATTTTTCTTATCAGTACCATTTTTATTTCTCACAAATCTGTGATGTAAATTAAAAAAAAGAATCACCATTTGCTGTAAGGGAATAAAATTTTGATAGCATCATAGTCAAACCTTTTTATTTAAAAACACACAAAAAGAATTAACAGAAAATATTTATGTAAATTAAAGTTTTATAGTGAAATAACATTATGATTTGTATTTTTAAATGACAGTGAAATATGCTTTTTCCTAGTAATGATGAAGATGTGTATGTGTGGGAGGGTGGTAAATCTTTTCTTTTTCTGATGGCTTCAACTGAATTGTGAATCTTACCAATTATCCAAAATTGTTTTACATGAGATGACTGGACATTTGGGAAAGTGCACATGTTTTGGAAAGTAGATTTGAGTTGCAATCTTGACTCAGAATGGTAGCTAGTGATTATGGACTAATAGTTACCTTTTCTGAATTTAATTTAATGTATAAAATAATGATAATCATAGTGAAATCTCTTGTCATACTTTTTCTCCAGCCTTATGAATACATTGAAAACTATCAAAACACATTTAAACTATTATTTAAAACACATCATTTCACAAGAAATAAATACATGGTTTCTTCTGTATTGTTTTAGCTGAAAATAAGACCATTTGAATTTTTTGCCTCCTTTTTAGTAATTTCTGCTTCAAATGTACTTATACAAAGTAAGATTCTATAGATTTGCTAATTAAAACAGTAAAGTTAAGGAAACATGTTTGAGAATTCAAGGAATGTTTATGGGGACTTTGTACTTAGTATTTACAGTGTAAATTAACCATATACTTTGGTTCTAATCTGTTGTAAATTGAAAGCTAAAGTGCCATCTTTTCCATATCATTTTTTCCCTTACAATCATTTACTTATCAGTGATAGATGGAGCATTTGCTTGTCTTGAATAGCATGCTATACATCTATTTTAATGGATTTTAGCCATCAACTTAATTGATAGTTTCAAACAGAGGGATAGATTTATTCCCGCAATGAATAAAACTACTTAACATTTGCAGCCTGAATAAATTATGTTAACACTTCTATTGGCTCTCCATTTCAGCCTAATATACTGCTAATTTTAAAAGAAATCAATCAAACAATATATAATATATCACTAGACCACTGTTTCTATATAAAGCAGAGTAAGTTTTTTTTTTTTTTATATATAATACTTTAAAACTATGTGTTAAATGATTTTGCCAGGAGCCTTCACTGAACCAAGAAGCTTTTGACTTGTCTGATGTATAGCTCTGTGGGCTCCCTTTATCATTTTTTACTTTAGACTATTTGTCTTTTTCTGGCATCCCACCTGTACAAGTGAGATGTCTCTATTGTAATAATTTATTATACAGAGTTTCAGAAAATTTGTCTTCTAATTAGAAACATAAATGAGTCTAGTCCATATGGTTTACTATAGAGAATGAAATACAAGGAGAGTGAAGATTAAATATTGACTTCTGAATATATATATAAAAATTTTCTGACATAAGTGAAAACCCCCAGTCAAATATATAGATCCAGTACTTATGTTAGTGTGATATGGCACTTACATGAGGAAATATTATGGTTCAAAATTTATATAATATAATCATTTACCTATCTTAATATTTTGTTATATAACTAAATCATGTAGGTTATTTACTTTTACTGCATTATTAAGATTCATTATTTTATTTTATTCTAATGAAGAACTGTAATTATCACTGAAAAATATTCTCAAATAGATTAGAGTTAACATGCTGCACAGAGGCAGAAGTTTCATTGATCAAAATTGCACTTATAATTTACCACAATATTTTATTATATGATATATAATATTGTCCTATGAGCCTTTATTTTTTCGTAAGTGAAATTATATAACCCTTCTATTTTCATTTCTGTAATATTATTTTCTTTTAATGAAACTGCACAAAAATTTATAAATTGAGTGCCTCACTAATTTTATTTTAATGTGTTTAAAGAGGAAAAAAAACAAAGAAACCATAGGGTGATGCTCTAAAGTTGTTAATATTAATACTATAAAATTAAGATACATTTTATAAAACAGAATGTAATCAAATATAATTTCCACAAAAAGAGTTATGAAAAAGAATGGATAAGAAAGTACAGCCTACTGGAGGACAGCAAATTCACATAAGATCTGAACATAAGTTGTAATGTCAACTGTACTAGATGGAATCTAAGACATACATATTATTTATTCCATGTAATGTAATGAAAGGACCTCATTTGAAATTATTTTTGATGCCTATTTATTTATTTTGAGAGAGAGAGCATGAGCAAGTGGGGGCAGGGGTAGACAGAGAGAGAGGGTTGAGAATCCCACGCAGGATCTGTGCTGACAGCACAGAACCCTACGCAGGGCTGGATCCCACGAACTGTGAGATCATGACCTGAGCGGAAAACAAGAGTTGGACCCTTAACTAACTGAACCATCCAGGTGTCCCTAAAATGACCTCTTTTTAAATGCTCTGAACAAATATAAAAGGCCCACCTGACTTGGTCTTCACTGATTTAAAGAATGGACCAGCCAGCATAGCTGAGTTTTATTTTTTTGTTTCCAGATATCTTCAGTTGCATAGGTATACATGTGGCTAGTCAAAGTTGAATCCAAGGTTGGAATTTTTACCAGTTTTGTGAAATGACCCAGCAAAGTGACAAGCATGTTGAGGTTTTACGTGAGGCAATTATTCTACTGTTGGACAGAATCTAACGTAGGTCATTAGAGAAGTAAAAACTTGATAATGATGATTATCAATACAAAGATGACATACTTCAGGCACTGTACTAAGTTATCCTAAAATTTATTGTCACTAAATACCCATATTGTTCTTATCAATCAGAATATTGAAAAAGGCAGAGTGGGGATTCCTTGTATAAGCTCTGTGATCTCTATGGCCTGAGGTTGAAGAATCAGAGTTTGGGTACTGCAATCATGTGATGGCTCATGAACTCACTTGTCTAGTTGTTGATTGTTACTGTCAAACTAGGACCATAGTTTCTTTGTTTACGAGCCTTGAATTGTGAAATCAGTTCAAGAGGTAGTTTGGGTTTCCCTGCAGCATGATATGTATTTCCAAAGACAAGCACTCTAGGACAGAAAAGGCCATGTGGAAGCCCTATGTTTATGATGTAACCTTGGAAGTAATGCAGCATCACTTCTGCCATGCTCTTTTTTATTCCCCCAGAACTTTACATTTTTAGAGCAATTTTAGGTTCACAGAAAAATTGAGGGAAAGGTATCGAGATTTCCTGCCTACCCTCTCATAGCCTCCTGCATTATCAATATCCTTCTTCAAAGTGATACGTTTCTTACAACTCATGAAACTACACCGGCTCATCATTTTCATCCAAAGTCCACAATTTATATTATAGTTCACTCTTGGTGTTACACAATCTTATGCAAAACTCATGTTGCCAATTAGTTTTGAAATACTGGGGCGCCTGGGTGGCTCAGTCGGTTGAGCGGCCGACTTCGGCTCAGGTCATGATCTCACCGTCCGTGAGTTCGAGCCCCGCGTCAGGCTCTGTGCTGACCGCTCAGAGCCTGGAGCCTGTTTCATATTCTGTGTCTCCCTCTCTCTCTGACCCTCCCCCGTTCATGCTCTGTCTCTGTCTCAAAAGTAAATAAATGTTAAAAAAAATTTAAAAAAAAGAAATATGTATAAAGGCATACATCCACCATTATAGTATCATACAGAGTAATTTCACTCCCCCAAAAGGCCTTCGTGGTCTGCCTACTTATCCCACCCTACTCTCCAACCCCTATCCACCACTGATGCTTTTCATGTATTCTTAGTTTTTCCTTTTCCAGAATGTAATATATTTAGAATCATACTGTATGTAGTCTTTTTGATTGGCTTCTTTCACTTAGTAACATGCATTTAAAGTTGCTCCATGTCTTTTCATGATTGGATAGATTGTTTCTTTTTAGTGCCTAATAATATTCCACTGACTGGATGTACCACAGTTTATTCATTTATCCACTTACTAAAGGACATCTTTGTTGTTTCTAAGTTCTAGAAATCGTGAATAAAACTGCTATAAATATCTGTATGCAGGTTTTTTAAAAAATTGTTTTGAATGTTTTGCTTATTTTTGAGACAGAGAGAGACAGAGAGAGAGAGAGAGAGAGAATGAGCAGGGGAGGAATGGAGAGAGAGAAAGACACAGAATCCGAAGCAGGTTCCAGGCTCCGAGCTGTCAGCACAGAGCCCGACATGGGGCCAGAAGTCATGAACCACGAGATCATGACCTGCATCGAAGTCGGACGCCCAACCAACTGAGCCAACCAGGAGCCCCTGTATGCAGGTTTTGGTATGGATAATAAGTTTGTAATTCCTTTGGATAGATATCAGAAAGCATGAGTTCTGGATCATATGGTAAGAATATGTTTGGTTTTGTCAGTAACTGCCAGACTGCCTTTCAAAGTGGCGTGCTATTTTGCGTTCCCAACAGTAGTGAATGAGAGCTTCTGTTACTCCACATTCTCACCAGCATTTGGTATTGTCATGGTTTTGAATGTAGCCATTCTAACAGGTGTGTGGTAGTATTTTACTGTTGTTTTCATTTGCATTTTCTGAGGACATATGATGTGAAGCATCTTTCCATATGCTTATTTGCCTTCTGTGTATCTTTGGAGAGTGTCTGTTAAGGTCCTTGCCCATTTTTTAATTCTTCAGAATTGTTTTCTAATTCTTCAGTTTTAAGATTTTTTTGTATATTTTGGGTAATAGTCCTTTATCACAATCCTTTAGCATATACATTTTTTGCAAATATTTTTCCTTTAATGTGGCTTGTCTTAGTCTCTTCATATTGTATTTGTAGAGCAAAAGTTTTAATTTTAATGAAGTTCATTTATTAATTATTTTTTCTCATTATCATATCTTTTGTGTTTTATCTAGACAGTCATCATTATATCCAGTGTCATTTAGGTTTTGTCCTATGTTTTCTTCTAGAGTTTTATAGCTTTGTGTTTTACATTGATGTCTGTGATCCATTTGGAGTTGATGTTTGTTAAGGGTGTAAGATCTGTGTCTAGGTTCACTTTTTTGCTGTTGTTGCATGTGGATCTCCAGTTGTTGCTGCACCATTTGTTGAGAAGACTGTCTTTGGTTCCTTGTATTGTCTTTGCTTCTTTATCAAAGTTCAGTTGACTATATTAATGTGGATTTGTTTCTGGGCTCTCTATTCTGTTCCATTGATCTATTTGTCTGTTCTTTCACCAATATCCTGCTGTCTTGACTACTATAGCTTTATAATAAGTATTAAAGTTGGGTAGTGTCAGTCCACCAATGTTTGTCTTCTTCAATATTGTGTTGGCTATTCCGGAATTTTTGCCTGTCCTGTAAGCTTTTGAATTAGCTTTTAATCACCCACAAAATAGATTGCTGGGATTTTTGTTGGTATTGCATTGAATCTATAGATCAAATGTGAAGAATTGATATCATGCTAATATTGTATTCCTATCGATGAATATGGAATATCTCTTCATATATTTAATTGTTCTTTGATTCTGTTCTTCTGAGTTTGTAGTTTTCCTCACATAGATCTCACACATATTTTGTTATACTTGAGAATTAAGATGTAGACATGTTTAGAATTAAGGCATCATTCTGTGTACCACGTGAAGCTTCAATCTTTCCATTCCTTATTTATTCAGTTTGGTACATGACTTTATCCACAAAATGTGTTTATTTCATTTATATTTTTAAGCTACCTAGCAAAAATTTTTGACAGTAACACACCATATTAATCTTTCCTGTATTTATATTTATATATGTTTCTATCCATGATATGATTCTTTATATTCATTTTGCTCAACATTTTTCCTCTGTTAGACTTTTCTCCTTCCTCTCAAGCCATCCTCCAATTTACAGTCTGAGTGATTGTTAAATATATATATCTGATTATTCCATTTACTTTATTAAGATCTTTTAGTGTTTTCCCAATATACTTAGAGTAAAGCCCTTATATCACTTTCAACACTTCCATTATATGGTTCTCACTTAACTATGAAGAGTTTCTAACCCAAAAAAGTTTTCAAGTATATCTGCTTGTGTGTGTTGTGTGTGTGTGTGTGTGTGTGTGTGTGTCTGTAGGATTTTAGAACTGCTACTCCCCTATG
Source organism: Panthera uncia (assembly GCF_023721935.1). Taxonomy (NCBI): domain Eukaryota; kingdom Metazoa; phylum Chordata; class Mammalia; order Carnivora; family Felidae; genus Panthera; species Panthera uncia. Next base: position 108,658,132 of record NC_064811.1, on the reverse strand, counting down.
TAGAAAATGTATTTTCTTCTTCTGAACTGTTCTTTTATAGGAATAACTACTATATGTATTTTAGTTCTCTATCTTCTTCATTCTCTTCAACTGGACTTTATTCTCCTTTTCTTACATAACATCCTTATTTTGATACCACAGAAATCATCACATTGTATTCTATTTTTTTATTAAATTGATTGTATATCCTGGATGACTGACTATAAATTCAATTAGAGATCTGTAGCAGTGATCATTTTGTCTCAAAATTTAGCAGAGTTCCTGTAAAAAGTAAGCAATTCTTTAATTAATCAATTATTTATTTGATGGAAGGGCCATTGATTATAACAGTATAATGTATACATATTTTGCTGTATTTGTGTTCAAAGATAAATTAGGAGTGAGGATGAGTGAACTAGGAGTGAGGATAACTGAATTATATTGTTTTGTCTTTATACAACTGTAAAATTTACAAAACCATGTACATTATAACAGTCTAGGAAAGTATATTTCTATATATAAAGAGACAATTTGAACTAGATAAATTTTCCCCAGCATAAAATGAGCTTGATAGAAAACGAATTTTCCTTCTAGAAATTTTTTTTCATTTCCATACCTATAAAATAGAGACAACTTCACTGTCTTGCAAGATTATGGTTAGAATGCTATAAATATTTCAATGTCATATGTAAACTTTTTTTTATTATTTTAGAGAGAGAGTGCACAAGATGGGGAGAAGGGCAAAAGAAGTGAGTGAGAATCTCAAGCAGGTTCCACTCTCATTATGGAGCCCAATATGGGGCTCAATCCCAAGATCCTGGGATCATGACCTTAGCTGAAATCAAGAGTCAGATGCTCAACTGACTGAGCTGCCCAGGCGCCCCACATTTTTGTTTTAATGAACAATAGAAATTACAAGTATTTACTTGATAATATAATATTTTGCAAACTTGTGTAGTATTAAGTAAAATAAACCATTCATTACTAACATAAATTATATTTTTTAAATGTCCTTTTTTTGGGAAAATAATACTCAAGAAAAACAGTTGCTTAGTTTAGCTCCCATGTCAAATTCTGGGTTTTGTTGGATGAGATAATATGATTGGCAGCTTCATAAGAACCATTTTTGGCAAAGCTGTTGCCTCCCAAAAGGGATGCACTTACCAGAAAAAAGGCAAGAGAATACTAAGTTTAAAAATTAAATAGATTCCTTTCAATTACATATTAATTACTTCTAAGTGATATATTTGGTTTATTGGTAAATTACTCAGATACTGCAACTTTTGGTGGAGTCAGATTTTTTTTTTCTAGCTCTGTCTTTCCAAAATCCAAATCCAAATGATCTTCAAGTGTTATTCAGAAGAAAAAGGAAGAGAAGAAGAGGAAAAATGGAAAAAGTAAAAGAAAACCTAATTTCTCTGATTTCTCTCCTCTACGACTTTTCTTATATTGAAATAATAAAAACCTGGGGAGGAAGAGTAAGTTTATAGGCTCTGTTTTGATTTATCCATTTTTATTTTGGGGTCTGTCTTTTTGGCTCTAGTTACTCCTATTGTGAAAATAAATAAAAGAAACCTCATTTAAAATGGAGTTGGGAAGCCCTGAAGGCAATTGTTTTAAGTGCTTCATCTTCAAACATTCATGAAAAAGACTTTGATGAATACTCTAGAACACAGGTTTTGATACATTTAAGATCATAACCCTGAACTAGTAAGAATTTCCAAAACCCTAATGGAAAACTGATTGTTACAAAGTTTTGTTTTCCAGATTAAAAAGACTCCTTTTCTTCTTCTCCTTTAAGTTGTCTTTAACTTAACTGAGATTTGGTAAAGTGTATCTTTACAACAAAGTTTGAAGCATTTACTCTTTCTTCTTACCAAATTTCTCCCAAATTCTGAAACTCTTATCAAATATTCTTATTTTCCATGACAATGTGTCCATTTGCATAAGTTCTGTAAAACTCCCTTCTTGTAATAGGATGCCCAATGAACCTTGTTCCTGCTTCTCTTAATACACAGCCTATAAAAAGGACATATACTTCAATATTGTAAAAACCTAATTGTTTCTGTTAACCGAATACAGCAATATTGTCAGTGTGATCCTCTGAAAGAGAGACCTTAAACATCATTCTTTGCAACTCTGAGACTTCATCTACTGGAAAAGACATCTCCAGATAAACTTTTCTGTGACCCCGTTGGAAAGACCCCTATCAGTTACTGTTAACAAACCCTTGTGCTAACAAACTCCAAGGAATAAACTCTTGGATTTACATGTTATATCTAAAGAAAGTACCAAACCCAGACTGGTCCTGCACACCAACTAGTGACCTGAAAGTAAAGATTTCCAGGAACTGAAGCATACAACAGCAAAAGGAGACAACTTTCCCAATCTGAGCAGACCAGGACTGTCTTTTTGCTTTCTTGCTGCTGCTGCTTCTTACTTTGTTTGTTTGCTTGTTTTCCCTTTTTCTCTTGGAGAGACAATGCTTTTATCTAAATTTCTCAGTCTATTTATTGCAAAAGGGGGAAACATCTCTGACTGCTGGATCTGTCACCAGAAACTCTGTTCTGTTCATTCAGTGTCAGAGACTCAGTGTTCTTAACCTGTAGCTAATGTCTCTTTAGTCCCAAATGTCGCTGCCAGTTATACTTGCGAGCCTATGGGTGTTTCCTATCAGATTAGGTTTTTACAACTTGGTGTTCCCATACCTTGTTTCAACCTTTTCCCAGTTATAACCATGCTAGCTCAACTAAACACCTCCACTTTTGCTGTATGACCCTTATCCCTCCACATTCTTTTCTTTATCTAAATATGATCTGTTTCCCTGAACCCAAGGGAAGTACAAATGGATTATACCTCTTTGCAAGGTTTTAAGAAAAGATCTCCTTAGGAAGGGATAGGCTTTCAGAATGTTATCTCAATTCCTTGGACCCATGGCTTGAAAGGGTCAGTCAGGAAATCCCAGCTAATGAATCTATCAATAACCAGACCTTAGCTGGAATCCTTACACTCCACCTGGTTTCATTTCTGTTTGAGGTGGACAGCATTTCCCAAGGGCATGAGAATGTTAAGATAGCTGACAAAGCAGAGGTCCATGCTTATCGGGACCTGTCTCTGTTAATATCCATAGAAAATCAGAAGCTCCCCTTGGTCTACTCTATTGAACATCCGTAGCCATCTTAAACAGGAACTTTCAGGAGGCATACATAACTCTGGATTTGCTTCCCTAAGGACAGCCTTTCTCCCATGCATTGGAGTAAATGCAAGTAAATGCATAAGGAAAAATCTTTCCCTAATATTAGGAAAGCTAGCCCATTCCACAGCCAAAGCAATAACAGCTTGACAACTATCACTGGACTCATTGGCTAAAGTAACTTTGCATAATCAGATAGCTCAAGATTATCTACTTGTTGAGTAAGAAATCATTCATGTGATAGTAAATACCACCTGTTGCACATGGATAAATTTCTCTGGGTAAGTAGAAACCTAACTGCATAAAATCAGAGAATGACCACACTGGCTAAAGTGAATGCCACATAATAGTACTTGGACCCTTGATTTATGCAGCTGGTAACCTTCAGATTAGGGGTTCTGATTTAGGACTATTTCCCAAATTGGGGTCATTATTCTGTTCCTGTATAATCAATTTTATTTTATTAATTTACTTATTGAACTCATGAAACTGAAAGATCATGACCTGAGCTGAAACCAAGAGTGGGACACTTAACTGACTGAGCCACCCAGGCACCCCTCAATTTTTTTAAGTAAACTCTACCTACAACATGGGGCTCAAACTCACAACCCTGAGATCAAGTGTCATATGCTGTAATGACTGAGCCAGCATCACCCAATTTGGTGCATTATTTCTGCAGCAACTTGATAGGCAACAAGTACAAAATTTAAAATTGATTAAACAGGGTGCTTGGCTGGCTCAGGCCTTTGAGATGATCTCCAACACTTACGACATTGATAAGGCACAGATTTTAGGTGGAACACTCCTGAGCATTCTTCCTCCTACCTTCCTTATCGCTATAATGTGCTCTTCACAATTTCCATTCGGTACCCTTTTCCTCACGTGCACATGGGACAGGACAACCAGGAAAAGTCCATTCTGGCACTGAGAGACAAAACCACTAAATGTGGTAAAATGACCCTAGATCCATGATGCTTTTGAGGAAAGATCTTGATCAAAAGGGGAAAATGTGAAAAGAAAGAAAGAAAACTTCATTTATCATGAAATTGAGAAGATCTGAAGGGGGTTCTCATGCACATACTACTCACTGCAGCCTGCATAACCAGAAGGAAGAAGGAAGAATTATTTTGACAAAAAAAGGTACATTTATCACATAGGGATTTTATCTCTTGCTTTTAAGAAAAATAAGCAAAATCCCTTTCTCTCCCCCAGCAACAACACACTAACCACTGCTGGCAGCCAATGAGAAATCTTCACAATCTCAAACTCTTGTTCTTTTCCAGTGAACTTTTGTTCCAAACAGTCCTCCTCAATTTCCTCCTAAAACCTAATAAAAGCTGACCTTGCCTTTGTCTCTTCTGATTTGCCATAGCTTTCATGTCCCAAATTAAAATTCCTCTGCTATTCCCCAATAAACTCTTTTTTGCTGGTAAAAATAACTGGTTATTGCAAGGATTGACATTATGTTAAACTTGTTGCAAACTCCTCATGGAGTCACTAATCACAGAACATTTCTTTCTGTAGTAGCTGTAAGTTAACTTACCCAAAATTAGACCAAATACCCATTTTATAAATCTGAATGTATTTCTGAAACTGAATATAAATTTATGGCACAGTTTAGTTAATTCAGTTAATTTTTCTCACAGGCATATGTGTGTAGTCTCAAAGTGTAATTATAGTAACTCATGATTTTTGTGAATAGATATTTCAGAAGCAAATTATATGTCTAATCACTGAATAAAAGAGCTTTTTTTCAAGGATTTAATTCATTGTTTCTTCTTGTGCACATTTGACTATAATGAAATGAAACAAAATTCAAGTTGAGATTTCATAAAATAGCATTGAATGAATTAATTAATGAATTTCTATCTTTCATAACTAGGAAAATATATCATTTTCTGGTTTAATGTATACAATTGTTTCATGTATAAAATTTGAAGAGTATAATTTCCAACATCATATTTAAAATGTTATGAAATTATAAACCCTCCTTTTTTTTCCAGTTCTATTTGAATTTTGAAACACACAATATTGATATTTTAAATGTGTGTCAAATCCTTTGAGTAATAAGGTAATATATGGTGTATAACATATCATATATGAAACTTATTGTTATCTGTTCTTGAAATACACATTGCCCTGGCCCCACAATGCCCTGATAATGGTAAGTCAATAAATGACTAAGTTTCAAAGTTGACTCAATGCTTCTTTTGATTTGAAGTTTTCCTAATTGTTCAACCGGATGCAATTGTCCACTACTTTAAGCACCATGACATCCATAATTTACCTAGAATTATGATGTTTATGCTTATATAATTTCTCTGACGTATTTTCCACTGTAAATTCATCTTGCTAATGCACAAAAGCATTAAATTGAAAAATACAAAAATACATAAACATAGCAAAATGTTTTACAAAAGCAAATAAAGCTTACAAAAGAAACACAAATTAAGATATTGCAGAAACTGTACATTAACAGAAAATGCCAGAATAAATAATTTTGATTCTTACTGAAGAAGATAAACTTCAAACATATTTAAGTAACTCTGTTAAAGGAATAAAAAAATGGAAAGGAACAAAGGAAGCTGTAATTTTAGGACTGATTTTGAACAGAGGAAACTTAATTTTAAAATATTCATACACATGTAAACTCATACACATCTTCGCACATATACCTCATACAAATATACTTTTAATAGGGTGCCTGGGTGGTTCAGTTAGTTGGTCGTCCAACTTGTGATTTTGGCTCAGGTCAAAATCTCGAGATTTGTGAGTTTGGGCCCCCCATCAGGCTCTGCGCGGATAGCTTGGAGCCTGCTTGGGATTCTGGCTCCTTCTATCTCTGCCCCTCCCTCACCTGCTCTCTATCCTTCTCAAAATAAATAAAAATAAAACTTAAAAAAAAACTCAAAATCACCATGTTTTATGAAATTTCCAAGGCTCTATGTTACAGGAAAAAAAAAATGAACTAGGCTGTAACTTTTGGGTAACTTTTTTTATATCCATTGAAGGCATAATAAAAGAGGAAAAAATCTGCAACAAGTTTTTAGTCACTTATTAATAAATATGGTATAATTGTGAGAAAGTTGTAGAATCATTGAATCCTGGCATGTTTATTTTACTAGAATAACTCTAAAGCCTGTTTCAGTTCTATCATGAGGAAATTTCATAGCATTTTGATCAGGGTCTATCCTTTCCCTCATAGGAGAGCGAGATGGAGAGACAGACAGAGAAAGGGAAAAACTTGAAGAAAGAAGCCTAAGGCCAAGGAATGACTTCATGAAAGTATGGAAAAAAACACAACTTGTTTTATGAAAATTTCTGTTATTTTGTTATTTTAAGAAAGTATAAAGTCACTTTGCTGTTTTTCTTAATTCTAGTCATAAATTAGTATTATCCTACCTAAATTGACTTACTGTAGTCACATAACTAAATTTTCAGATATTATGTAGGCTAAACTATAGATGTTTACAATAGAAGTAATTAAAAAAAACTCTCATGATGTTTTTCATCTATGATTATTATAAGTTTCTGTTTCCTTTAACCAAAGTTTTCCTATACCTTTTTCATATTTTTTTAAATTATTGAAAAATTCTCACTGGACAAGGTGACAATAGACACCTGATACGTACTTAGTTAATCAATATATACTTTCTTATTAGTAAACAGACCACAAAACAACATAGAACAAGTAAAGACTACTAGATCATCAGTATTAAAAAGACAAAAAGTAATAAAAACTTTTTCTTCATTTCTCAATATTACTTTTTTCATTTAGCCTTGAAAAATGGGAAACAGGGGAACCTGCATGGCTCAGTTGGTTAAGCGTCCAATTTCAACACAGGTAATGATCTCGTGGTTCATGAGTTTGAGCCCTGCATTGGGCTCTGTGCTGACAGCTCAAAGACTGGAGTCTGCTTCAGATTCTTTGTCTCCCTCTCTCTCTCTGCCCCTACCCTCCTCATGCTCTGTCTCTTGCTCTCTCAAAAATTAATAAACATTTAAAAAAAAGAAAGAAAGGAAAAATAAAAATTCTTAGTATTTTTAGCAACCTAAGGAAAAGATAGAAATATTAGTTTATAATTGTTAGCATACCTTAATGTCAAGATGGGTTGGTTCCTGTGTGTAATGAAATAGGACTTGAAGATGAAAATGAAAAATAAGAAAAGGCAATTGAACAAAAAAAAAGAAAAAAAGAAAAAAGAAAAAAGAAATAGGGCTCTGGCTCTAATAACTAGCAATAAATAAACCAAAACTAGTAAGACTTTGTTACTGATATAGAAAACTTGCAAGAAATGGAAAATTGAGGAGGAAAGTACATTTCTTTTAGTAGTAAGAAGCATAAAAAGATTATGAAAGCAATAAATGTTTGTCACAGGCAAATGGTGACACAGTTGATTACTGAATGCATCCTGTGTGGTGGTCTGAATAAGAACTTCCCAACATGCTCATGTCTCAATTCTTATAACCTGAGGCTGTTAACTTACATAGCAAGAGGGACTTTGCAAATGTGATTAAGAATCTTGAGATTATACTAGATCTTTAAGATGGGCCCTAAAATAATCATAAGTGTCCTTATAAAATGGAAACAGAAGGGAAATACAAATCAAAATCACAATGAGATACCACCGTACACTTGTCAGAATGACTAACATTAATAACTCAGGCAACAACAGATGTTGGCGAGGATGTGGAAAAAGGATCTCTTTTGCATTGTTGGTGGGAATGCAAGCTGGTGCAGCCAGTGTGGAAAAGAGTATGGAGGTTCCTCAAAAAACTAAACATAGAACTACCCTACAACCCAGCAATTGCACTACTAGGCATTTATCCAAGGAATACAGGTGTGCTGTTTCGAAGGGACACATGCACCCCAATGTTTATAGCAACACTATCAACAATAGCCAAAGCATGGAAAGAGCCCAAATGTCCATATATACAATGAAGTACTATTCAGCAATCAAAAAGAATGAAATCTTGCCATTTGCAACTACGTGGATGGAACTGGAGGGTATTATGCTAAGTGAAATTAGTCAGAGAAAGATAAAAATCATATGACTTCACTCATATGAGGACTTTAAGAGACAAAACAGATGAACATAAGGGAAGGGAAACAAAAATAACATAAAAACAGGGAGGGGGACAAAACAGAAGAGACCCATAAATATGGAGAGTAAACTGAGGGTTACTGGAGGGGTTGTGGGAGGGGGGGATGGGCTAAATGGGTAGGGGGCATTAAGGAATCTACTCCTGAAATCATTGTTGCACTATATGCTAACTAATTTGGATATAAATTCTAAAAACTAACATTAAAAAAAAAAGATGGAAACAGGGAGAAAATTGACTATAATAGAGGAAACTCTGGAAGCAAAGAGTGGAGTAATGTGGCCTGGAGCCAAGGAAAGTCATAGCCTCTAGAAATGGAAGCAGCCAGAGGCACCTGGGTGGCTCAGTTGGTTGAGCATCCGACTTCGGCTCAGGTCACGATCTCACAGTCTGTGAGTCGGAACCCCATGAAGGGCTCTGTGCTGACAGCTCAGAGTCCAGAGCCTGTTTCAGATTCTGTGTCTCCCTTTCTCTCTGCCCTTCCGCCTCTCATGCTCTGTCTCTCTCTCTGTCAAAAATAAATAAACATAAAAAAAATAAAAACAAAAACAAAAACAAAAACAAAACAGAAACGGAAGCAGCCAGAAAGAGGTTCTCTGGTTTCTCAGCCAGAAAGAAGCCTCTAGAAAGAACACAGCCCTGAGGACACTTTGATTTTAGTTCCTTAAGATTCCTTTTAGATTTCTGTCCTCTAGAACTGTAAAATAATACATGTGCCATTTATGTCACTGCATTTGTGATAATTTGTGAAAGCATTAACCAGAAAATTATACACCCTGGGATTGATTCCACCCTTTAACTTTCACTTACATCCAAATCTCTGGCAGGTACCTCAAAGCAACCAAACTGTTGTTCAAGAGAAGCCAAAACCATTGTGCCCATCATCAGTCACATTTGACCTGGAAAAGATTGTTTTATATACCTGGTTATCTCCCGTGAGGTCATGGAAAAGAGAAATGAAGAATGGAGCAGGCAAAGCCCTTCATCAATTCATCCAACAGATACTCAATGAAACAGGACTAATTGGGGTACAATGGAGAAAAAATACACAAGAATCCCTGATCTCATGGAGATTGCATTCTAACTTTCTTTTTTATAGACTGTTTCTTCTATAAAAATGTGACTGCTTTTTAATAAAAGTTATGAGTATGGTGCACTTGATGCATATTTAATTTTGCTTGCCAAATGGGTGATAAAAGGAGCGGGAAAAGAAAATACAGTAGCAGATACATTTCAGACAGGTTTTTCTGTGAGCTCTGCATCAAATATAATCTCTGGGAATAAACCCAGGCATTGTAAATGGGCTGAGCAAGAGAAAAATGAAGCCACAGAAACTATTTCTTGCCAGATACTTGCTTCAGTGCAGATTTAATAAGACTTGGATCAGGTGTTGGAAATTCAGTACTTAGAGGGACTTTGTAGGTGATGTTTATGGGTTGTCCACAGTGTCTCAGTGGCAATTTATTAAAACTATCCTTTAATTTAACATTGTATCTCCCAACTCATAGATACTCCCTGTGTTCAACTATCTAAGCGGAGTCATGTTTAAAAGGAACTAATTTAAAATGCTTAGTTTTAGTGATCTAGATTGTTATTCTAATTTACTTATGTATTATGAATGAAAATTATACTGGCTTAGAGCTCAAATCCCTCACCTGCAAGATTTTAATTCACTAGGCCTAACCTATAAAATTGAACCTATTCCACTGTGGTAAATTCTTTAAATAAATATAAGTGATAAAAACAAACAGAGAACACATATTTTGGGTTAAATTTGTAGATTAAACTACCAGATCTTCCTATAAAAGATTATATTACATAATAATAAATGAGTATTTGGAGAATTGGGTGCCTTGGTGTTAACCATAATTATAACTTTATATTGGTAAGTCACCTTTATAGAAGTTTATGTTTATAGAAGTAAAAAAAAAAAAAGTTTATAGAAGTAAAGGTGTAGCCGTGCTTTCGTTTTTTATTCTAACTACACATTCAACCACAATAAGAATTTTAAAAAAGCAAACTCTTGCTTTTAAACAGATTTATTTGGAATTTGTCATGATAATGTCAAGAAACTGAAGGAACCAAAGTTTGAACAAGTTTATTCATGAGGAAAAACTGTAAAAGGAGAAAGTTTTGCTAGAATAAAAATGAACAGAAAAGCTGATGAAACTATCAACAATACTTTTACTTTTTATCAGAAGTTGCACATCATAACTCAAATCTGTTTCTAAAGAGTTTATTCTGTTTCCCAATTTGAAAAATGCTTAATCAACACTTGTTTTTTTACCTCTTTTATGGAAATTTTGACCAAGGGAGAAGGAATTGTGTTATTTTCCGCATGTATATCTCAATCTTTTCACACGTAAACTTCTATATTTTCCTTTTTTCTGGAAAATACTGTGACTCCCTTCATCAAAGTCAATCAAATTGAGTTTAATTTTTACTTACTTGAGAAAAGTGATGTTTAAATATTGATAATATCTCTAATAATAAGAAAACTAAGGAAATTATAAGATTCTGTGACCAAATAAACTTAAGGTATTCTAAAATAAATTTTTCAAAATAGATTACCATTATATGATAAATTACGCTTGCAAATGATGGCTAAGTATAAAAATATATAATCACCGTACTGAGATATAGGCAATATTAAGTAATAATTTCATAGTACATTATTGTTACTACTATTTATTTTCTGAGTTACTTATTCGCCCTAGTTTACAAGCTGATCTTAATGTTCAGAAATCCTTAGCTGTATCTCAGATGATGCAAATCAAACTACATTCCTTCCATTGCCAACATCCCCTAGGTTAGTTTATTCATTCTAAGCAGTCAATCAACAATGCGATGAGCGAGAAATACAGCCCGGGATGTCTTATTTAAATGTGAAAAACTTTTTGGTGTAATTGGTGCAAATTCCTTGCAAACTTTCGAATCTACCTTCTTGGGAAAGTTTATGGGAAAATAAAAATTTGTTATTTTCTGTTCTATAAAGTACATATTTGTTTAGGTAAAGGCAGAAGCTAGGTCACCTGTTATTTTGAAACGCTTTAAATCATTCTGTTTGCAAAGAAGGAAAAGTTCGAAAGATTTGCAATACAGTATTTAAAGTGACAGTCCATATAATACAAGGTGGAAAAGATTACTTGCCCAGAATTCCCAATCTAACTGCCAATATATCTACTATTTCTGGGATTTAATTACATCCCACTTTGATAAATTTTCATGGACACTAAAATATAGTAAAGCAATTTTGTGTGATTCTTTCTAATAAACCTGAGATGCATGTCATGCACAGTATGTATCTACTGATAGGAAGGATACTTACCTATTTCTCTGTAAGAATATCAAGAATTTGGCCAAAGCAATTTCCTGAGGAAGTTTATACTTAGAACCTGCAAAGATGTCATACAAAGAAAAGAAAAGAAGGGAGCCAATTTTGGCTGAGGTGGACTGGCCTAAAATGGCAAGGCAGCACTATCAAGGAGTAAGCAACCATTGGAAAGAGCTTGGACATCACTGCCCATAATCTAGTGACTGCATATAGAAATATGTACACCTCAAAGTAGAGTGTATGGTCTTTGCAAGTGTGAAGAAATAGAGCTCTTTTTACAGGGAGTCTGATTTACAACTCTTGATGTATCACAGGTAACAATTTGCATTGGGCTGGGTGATATTTCTTTCTTTGTTGTTTTCTAGACTGTAAATGTGTTAAGAACAACATATTTTTAAAAACTTGCAAATAAGAGTAAAAATATAAATTCTTCAATTCAAAATTGTAATTCAGCAGTATTCTTTAAAGAAAAATCTTTTTCTCAGATAGCAGTGTTAAACAGTATATCCATTTTTCCCATTATTTCCACCAAATGAAAAATGATCAAAACAATTCTCTTTATCCATTTCTTCAGTACAGAACTAGCACAGCACAGAACCAGCAGCTAAACACAAGTCTACTAAGGATACATTTTTTTTAAAAAAAGAACTTTTTAAATATGGTTTCAGAAACCATATTTCAAAGACAACTCATTAATAAAAACTTTGAGATAAATGTTGACAATGTGTCACTATAATCAGAATTTATACAATAAATAAAATATCATTATATATATCAATTTAATACTTAAAATTACAGGTAGTGATAACCTGTGTAAAATACAGATTTTTTATTTTAACCTATTTCTTCACATTTTTAAAAAATGTTTATTTATTTTTTGAGAGAGAGAGCACAAGCATGGGAGGAGCAGAGAGAGAGAGAGAGAGAGAGAGAGAGAATCCCAAGCAGGCTCCACACTGTCAACGAGGAGCCAGTGTTGAGGTCTGATCTCATAAACAGTGAGATCATGACCTGAGCTGAAATCAAGATTCAGATGTTTAACCAACTGAGCCACCCAGACGCCCCGCATTTCTTCACATTTTAAATAAAATAACAATAATGCCTCTTTTCAGGATTATGGTGCCATATTACAGAAAAAATAGGCAAAGTGTCTAGGAACATATTTGATATAGAATACACATAAATAAGTGATAGGTGATTTCACCCAGACCAACACAGTGATGAAGACATTCTGAGTTTCAGTAAATATGTTTAAACTATCAAACATAAATCATGTAGGTGAATTCTTTTAAATTTGGTACCTCTGATTTGGCAATATAAGTTACATCTTCTACAGATTGCAGACAATTTCATACTGTTTTCTTTATTTCCTATTAAAATGAGGCAAGCTAACTAGCTCTCTCTTAGTGTACTGCAAATCGACTTACTGATTTCAAACAGGTATCATTTCAATAAATGTTCAGATCAGCAAAAACCAGGGTATAATCTGTTTCCTAGTCTGGATGCATTGTATATATACATATCTAAATTTTTATATAGATATAAATACACACACATTCTTGATGTATATATTTTTACTCTTACCTCAAACCCCTCTCTCTCTCTAACATAGTACCCCTCAGGTTTTTTGTTTATCTGTTCCCATTTCCTACCAACTTTACCTGGAACTATTAATATAATTGTTCTTATTATCAGATCACAGAATATTTAGAACCTAAAAGATAATATTGGAGATAAGAAATAACCTTTCAAAAAATTAAATGCAGTCTGAGTATCTTGTGTATTATATATTTTATTAAGGTCATCTAGAGCATAATTGAATAAGTCAGAAATGCAGCATTATCAAATTATTCACAAGGGTTATCTAACTCATTAGAAATAATTGAAAATATCTTTAAAAGGTTGAAGATACGGCTGATGGAAGTTGGTGTGAGCAAAAAGAATACAACTACTTAATCAAAAAACTGGAGACTTTAAAGTTGCCTTTTGGTCTTGCAGTGATTTCTTGGATAAGACATGGACATCACTGTCAACAACTATATCAAATAGAGAATTTCTGCACAGCAAAGGAAGCAATCAATAAATTGAAAAGGCAAATCTACACATTTGGGAATAGCAAAAAAGCAAAGGACTTGAGTAAATATTTCTCCTAGTTAATACAAACATATGCACATAAGCATCACTGGTGAATTCTACTTAATATGCTACCTATTTTTCCATAAAAGAATGCTTGAAACAGACTCTTCATGATTTTACAATTTTCTTAATGTAGCTCATAATTCTTTTAAAATGTATAAGGACATTTAACCCAACATACTATTCAATTTAACCTAAGCATTTATTGTTTTCTTTGAACCTAAATGATCCTAATAATAGCATAGTTGACAAATAGCAATACATATATAATATACATATATGTTTAGTATAAAATGATAAACACGTCTTAATTAATTAATAGACTAGATACAACAGATATAAACACTTTATACATCCTAGTCATACAGATTGGAAAAATGTATTAGAATACAAAAAATTAAAAAATATATATATTTTATTTTCACTTCGACCTTCTTAATTTGTGATTTCTCTCTCTCTCTCTCTCTCTCTCTCTCACTCTCTCTCTCTCTTAAATAGTCTTTCTTTTGAGGAATATGAAACTCACTTCATCCCATGGATGGATACAATTATATAACACCTACATCAGTGTAAATAACCTAAAAATCGACTGAAGCCTTGCAGAACAGACTCTCCACAGCTAAATACAGAGGAGTCCACATCTAAGAGGCTAGGAAAGGCAGAGATGTGATCTAGAGCCAAATGAACTGTGGGGCTATCCACCAGAGGAGAGGAGAAAGCCAGACCCTATACCAGGCAACTCAGGCATGGGAGTTCAAGATAATTCCCATAATATTTGGCTTTGAAAACCACAGGCGTCTAACAATCTGTGGGGCCTGACACCTGTCACTTTAAAAACTAGTGGACTCAGCTCTGGGAGTGCCTAAGAGTGATAGGAAACTGAGTTTCCACACTTAAAGAGACAACACAGCAAACAGACTCATGGAGATACAGCAAGATGCAGAAATTTGAAACACACTGAGGGTATATGGGAAGGAGATTTACTTACTAATCTCAGAGCATGTGCTGAAGGGGCGGAGGTCTTTGGGGGACTTGAAAGGACAAAAGAACTAGAAGGCAGCATTTCCCTCCCTTGCAACCCAGCCTAGATACACAGACACCTGTTGGAACCAGTATATAGCCAACAATTGTTACATACTTGCTAACAGCCAGCTCTTCCCCCATTCCTCTGCAGACACCCCTGCTCCAACCCTGCCTGGGAGCAGCTTTCTTGGGCAGCTGCAGCAGACCAGTGTGGACCTTGCTGGCACTGTATGCCCTTTTCCCACATTCTACTGTGGATCTGCCCCCTCCAATACAACCCTTCCAATATGCTCTTGGCCAGAGCAGTCCCACAAGACTGTCAGCCCCAACAGGGGCCAGCACCACTCTGCCCCAGAGAGAACAGAAGATAATCACAAACACCAGTCTAAGTGCAGTCCCAACAGTGGGGGCAGACATTAGGTCTGACTACAGGCTCCCACCCACCAATGAAAGCATTCAGGAGACAACACAGGGAGAGTGCCCTGAAGTTTGGTTCCACCGCATCTCTGGCAAATACTTGGTCTTACTCAATTCAAGCCCAAGGCAGCCTCAGACTGGCCCATTGACAACACACGGACCAAACTATGACCAAAGCAGGCAAAGAGAACCGCTAAAGACAACTGGACTGAAAGCAAACACTGTTCAGCCATAGTAAAGCACATGCAACACACACAGGAGACACTCCTGAAGCCAGGTTCTGGTGAACAGGGAACTTTGCACTGTAGGGCACTCCAGGACCTCTTCTTCACAAGGCCACTACTTGTAAGAGCAGAAAACATGGCTGATTTACCTAACACACAGAAACAGACAGAGTTAGACAAAATGAAGAGATGGTAAAAAAACAAATAGGAGACGAAAAACTCAATAACTGAAATTAGAAATAAATAAACTAGATGGAATAAATAGCCTACTAGAGTAATCAGAACTGATCAATGACCCAGAGGAGAGAGTATTGGAAAGCAATAAATATGAACAAGAGAGATGGAGGAGAAAAAAATTATATATAATATACATTATATATATATATAATATACATTATATATATATATATATATATGAAAATAGACTAAGAGAACTCAGTGACACCATCAAGGCAATAACATTTGCATTATAAAGGATCCCAGAAGGAGAAGAGAAAAAAAGGAGGGCAGAAAATGTGTTTCAATATATAATAGCTGAAAACTTCCTGAATCTGGGAAAGGAAACAGAAATCTAGACCCAGGAGGCACAGAGAGTCCCCAACAAAATCAGCCCAAGGAAGTCTGCACCAAGACACATACTAATTAAAGTGGAAAAAGTACTGATAAAGAGAGAATTTTAAAAGCAGCAAGAGAAAACAAAACAGTTACATTTAAAGGAAACCCCATAAGGCTATTAGCTTATTTTTCAGCAGAAACTTTGCAGGCCGGAAGGGAGTAACATGCTGTATGCAAAGTGCTGAAAGAAAAAAAAAAAAAAAAAACTCTGCAGCCAAGAATACTCTATACAGCAAAGCTATAGTTCAGAATATGTGAAATAAAGAATTTTCCAGACAAATAAACGTTAAATAAATTAATGACCACCTAACCAGTCCTACAGGAAACGTTAAAGGGTACTCTTTGAGTGGAAAGGAAAGACCATAACTAGGAGTAAGAAAATTAGGAAGAACAAAAGCAAAAAAATTAACTACATTTATAAAAATCAGTCAAGGGATTCATAAAATAAAATAAAGTGTAACATCACATACTTAAAACATGGGGGGGTGGTGAATAAAGAATGTATTCAAACTTAAGTGAGCATCAACTTAATATAGACTGTGCTATGCACATGTTACATATAAACCTAAAAGTAACCACAAATCAAAAACCATTAATAAATATGCAAAAAATAAAGAGAAAGGAATCCAAATATATATGGATATGCAAAAAATAAAGAGAAAGGAATATGCAAAAAATATGCAAAAAATATGCAAAAAATAAAGAGAAAGGAATCCAAATATATAACTAAAGAAGCCAACTTATCATTAGAGAGTAACAGAAGAAAGGAGCTGAGGAAAACTACAAAACCAACCATGAAACAAGTAACAAAATGGCAATAAATGCATACCTCTCAATAATTACTTTGAATGTAGGTGTACTAAATGCTCCAATCAAGAAAAAAACAGGGTAGGGGTTTCTGGGTGACCTAGTTGCTTAAGTGTCTGACTCTTGGTTTCAGCTCAGGTCATTATCTCACAGTTCATGAGAATGAGTCCTGTGTCTGGCTCCACACTGACAGCACAGAGTCTGCTTGGAAGTCTCTCTCTTCTCACTCTCTGCTCCTTCTCTTCTCTCTCTCCCCCCTTCCCACCAAATAAATAAAAACTTTTAAAAAAGAAACAAGGTGAAGGATTGTTTAAAAAAGCAAGATCTATCTATATGCTGTCTATAAGACCTAAAGACACATGCAGATTGAAAATGACATCATGGAAAGGCACTTATCATTCAAATAGAAGTAAAAAAAAGTCAGGGCAGCAATACTTATATTAGACAAAATAGACTTTAAAACAAAGACTGTAACAAGAGGTGACAGACACTATATAATAAAAGGAAAACTCCAACAAGAAGATTTAACAATTAGAAATACTTAGGCACCCAACATGCAATCACCCAAATGAAGCAGCTAACAACAAACATAAAGGAAGTAAGTCATAGCAATACAATAATAGTAGGAGACTTTAACATCCTACTTACATCAATGGATAGATCATCCAAACAAAAACTCAACAAGGAAACAGTGGCTTTGAATGACACATTAGACCAGATGGATCTAACGGATATATTCAGAACATTCCATCCTAAAACAGCAGAATGCACATTCTTTTCAAGTGCACATGGAACATTCCCCTGAACACATTGCAAATTACACCACAAAACAAGTCTCAAGAAATTCAAAAAGTTGGTCATACCATGAATCTTTTCTGACCACAATACTATGAAACTAGAAATCAACCACAAGAAAAAATCTGGAAAGAACACAAATACGTGGAGGTTAAATAACATGCTACCAAGCAATGAATGGGTCAATCAAGGAAGGAAAGAGGAAATAAAAAACGCAGTGAGCCAAATGAAAATGAAAACACCACAGTCCAAAATCTTTGGGATGAAGGAAAAGTGGTCTTAGGGAAGTACATAGTAATAAAAGAGTACCTCAAAAAGCAAGAAAAATGTCCATATTACCCAAAGCAATCTACAGCTTTAATGCAATTTTTGTCAAAATACCAACAGCATTTTTCACAGATTTATCCATTCTTCCCAAATTATTTATTTATTCATTCAATCATTCATGTGACTATGAATTCAGTCGTATCTATGTGAATATATATATATGTATATATATATATATATATATTCATGTATACATATTATCTATATTTGTGCATAAATATTTTTTTTAATTTTTTTTTTCAACGTTTATTTTATTTTTGGGACAGAGAGAGACAGAGCATGAACGGGGGAGGGACAGAGAGAGAGGGAGACACAGAATCAGAAACAGGCTCCAGGCTCCGAGCCATCAGCCCAGAGCCCGACGCGGGGCTCGAACTCACGGACCGTGAGATCGTGACCTGGCTGAAGTCGGACGCTTAACCGACTGTGCCACCCAGGTGCCCCTGTGCATAAATATTTTTAATATGGACTGCTTCACAATTTTTGGTGTCATCCTTGTACAGGGGCTGTACTAGTCTTGTCTGTCTCATTCCAATTTTAGTATATGTGCTGCCAAAGTGAGGACTTTTTATAAAATAAAAATATTTTATATTTTGAGTTATAATCTAGTACTACCTAATTTAATTACTCAGACTGTTTCAGCATTGGCCTGAGGGAGCTTTTTTATTGGTTCATGTATCCCTTTGTTATTTTTCACCAAACTGGAACAAATAATTTTACAATTTGTATAGAACCACAAAAGACCCCAAATAGCCAAAGAAATATTGAGAAAGAAGTGTTTATAGACTGTAAATTCATCAAAGAAAAGAAAGACAAGACTAGGGCTAATCAGACTCTGAATCTAAGACTGATTTGTTCTCCACACCTTATTGTACACTGAGAAAATTTTCAGACTTACATTGTCTTATCTTTTGTAAAGAATTTTGAAATAGTAATATCTGTTGTAATTAAAAAAGAAATGAATTCAGTGAACCTGAGAAAAGATAGCATTATATATTTTTTTTCTTTAGACACTCCAAATAACCTGAGTTAGAATTCTCAAAACTATTAAGCTAAGTACCACATTAATGAAAGTCATACTTAGTATGTTCCCAGAAAACATGTGGCAAACACTTGTTTGTCAATGATACTGTACTTTGTACTGGACATTTAGTTTTAATTCTAGGAGTGTACTGCTTTGAAATAATCATGTTGCAAAAATGACAAAGACAAATGAGTTTAATTCTACTAATTCAAATAAAATTTCTCAAAGGAAAGTAGAAAAATAATAAAAGTATTTTAACATTTTATTTAGAATCTTAGATATTTAATTCAGAATAGGCCAGGTAAGGTCAATTAAGGCCCACATGAGCCTATGTGAATACACATAAAATTAAATTTCAAAAAATTATTATAAGAAAAAATTAATTCAGATTGATATATGAAGATAAAACTAAAAAAATTCACATCATATTCAAGACTTAAAGATTTTTAAAACAATTTAAAGTAGAAATTAGAAATAAATGGGTAAGCTAAAAAGAATAATTAACAACTGTTATGTTAATAAAACAGTATTTTATTAATTGCTTTAAAATCTGATTTTAGGGCTAAAACGTGTGATATATTCATGAGGCTTCTTGAGTGTTGTGTGATTAAGTCACAACTCAAATTACTACTTCAGACTATTTACAAAATTGACCTTGAAAGTGATACGTCTTCAATTTTGTTATGGTCATTTCCTTTGTTCTTTTTTTTACAGAGAATTTTTACTTTTGAATAAAGGCAGGTGCCTAACGTTTTCTTTCTTTAGTAATAGATTTGCATACTGGTGCCTTGCTTAAAAGTAAGGTATTCATCGATGAGATCTAGACCCATAATTTATCATCTAAAGAATTTACATGAATGGGTTAAGAATATCTTCTAGTTCTACTTTTTAAAGAGTGCTGTGATGTACTTTTTGCTAATTTTGAATGTGCTTTGGCAGGAATACTTCAAAATTTTTTTGAATAAATTCCCAAGGGATTTCTTAAATATAAATATTCCCAATATGTATACATAGTGTATCCTTAGGAATAATTGATTATAATGGATCTTTCAATAAACAGTCCAAACAATTTCATACACAGATACACACACACACACACACACACACACACACACACCTAGGAATGTTGAATTAGAAGATTAAAGCACCAGTATTATTATTTCTAGGATTTATTCAGAGACATTTAGAGTGACCTTTAAATTCCGTGGATTTCTAAATTGTATTATTCTTAATTGTTCTTACCTTTTTGTTCTTTCTTATAAATGAAAGCATCACTTTGTTTTGTTAAAAGGGTTGATCTCATGTTAAGTGTTCTTACCACAATAATAATATGAAAAATACAGCCATTCGTTTTATGAAATATTATATGGCAATTTAAAATAGTGGAACAAATACACATTTATTCACCTTAAAAAACTCTGAAATCTCATAATCTACATAAAAACTCATAGATTTTATTATATATATATATATATATATATATATATAATAAAATCTATTTTTTAATTTAAAGAATAACAAAAGTAGAGTTCATGTGAATGAGAGTCATTGTCTGTGTCCACTACCAGTCCCTTAATTGTCTCTATTTCATAACCTGCTTCACTCAAAATAGATTTTCAATTGTCAATCAGAATGATTAGTCTACAATATAAATGTCATTACGATGCACCCATGCTTGAAGTTATTTCTACTTATAATTAATTTTAAACTCGGTTGGAATGCCCTTGCTTAAATAGCTTCAGCTTCTACCACATCATGCTATTTGTACCCACATGAAGTTTTACTGTCTTGGATAAATTTTCTACCTTTTGCTTTGTGGAGTTTTTGAACATATACTATGCTCTCAATATGAGCCAGTTTTGTGAGACACTTTGCCTTTCACCACAATTACATTGGATAAAACCTTCCTGAACCTATGATTTACATTGTGCCCCGTATGCTCTATCACAACTAATACTTCTTTTATGATAAATTTGAAACCCTTAATTGAGTTGCATATTTAATCGTCTTTTTCTTCTGCTAGATTGTAGACTCCTTAATGGTTAGTACTGCCATTTTCTTGTTCAGCAATTTATTACTGGTACATGTCAGAATATATTAAATATATATTACTGAACACCTAAATTGTGGTAGATTTCTTATATGCTAATGAAAGGAAGAGAGAAAAAAACACACAAAATATATAAACGTGATAAAGATCCAAAGATATGACAAAGATAGTGATGTACTATGATGTAAATTTTACAAATACTAAGATAACAATAAGATAGAGAATAGTTTAGGGGCACCTGGGTGGCTCAGTCAGTTAAGCGTCGACTTCGGCTCAGGTCATGATCTCGCAGTTTGCTAGTTCAGGCCCCGCGTTGGGCTCTGTGCTGAGCTCAGAGCTTGGATTCCGCCTCAGATTCTGTGACTCCATCTCTCTCTGTTCCTCCCCCGTTCACAGTCTCTCTCTCCCTCTCTCTCTCTCTCTCTCTCTCTCAAAAATAAATAAGGAATAAAAAAATAAATTAAAAAAAAGAGAATATTTGGATTGGGAGGGATGGAATCTCTGAAGACATGATAGCTGAACTATCTGTGAATACTAATACTAAGAAGAAGAACTATATAAGGATTAGAATACACAGTAAATAAATAAAAAGCCCTGAGAAATCATGAACAAAACTCACGTATATTAAGAGAACAAACAAAACAAACAAACAAACAAAAACAAGCAAATGAACCAAAAGTCAGGATACTGCATCAGGTCCTTGTGAGATAAGGGAAAGTGACTGGGGATAAGGCCAGGGAGTTGGGAAGAAGTTAGCTTGTAAAACATTCTATAGGCCATGGTGGAAATTTAGATTTGTTTTTGCTTGAAATGGAAACCATCAAACGTTAATAAGCAAGACTTTCCTATGATAATGTTTATTATATAAATGAAAGATCTTATAACTGCTATGTCAAAAATAAAATGTACAGTCTGTTTTTATATAAACGCACACACACACACATATACATGTATATGTGTATGTATATGTATATGTATATGTATATACACGCACTCTGTTCAAAAGATGATGGTGGCTTAAAATAAGTTGTAAAATGAAGACAGCAAATGTGATTAAAATTGGAAAAAATATTTTTGAGGTTGAACCAAAAGAAATTGCTTATAGTTTGGCTTCAAGTATGGGGAAAGAGATAAATAAATAGTATCTTCTATTTTGTTGTTAAAATTTTCAGTGAACTAAATGACTGTTTTTATTACTTATGCACTAGAGAAGGAGCAGATTACAGCAGAAACTGAGAGGTACATTTTGTCTGAATTACATTTGAGATGCCAGTTAGTCTTCAAAACGAAGATGCTAAACAGATAGTTTCATGTGTGTGTGGAGCCCAGGGCTAGATCAGAGATAAAGATTTAGACTTGAGACCCATTAAGATACATAAGGCAGCAGATTTATGAGATTTTTCTGATTGCCTAAAGTAAAAAAAAATGATTAGCTAGAACCTTTAACACTGAATCCTGTGTAGTTTTCCACTTTCTAACTATAGCAGAAGAAAGAGACTAAGAAAAGACAGGGAAGCAATTAAATTTTCATGGAAACTTAGAACAACCAAAAAAAAGGCTTTCAATTATAGAAGAAATATACACCAAGCTAAATATTATTGAGAGTTCAGACAATTTTAAGGAAGATAAATGAATACTGCATTTGCCAAGGTTGAGGTCTTAGTGAATCTGAGAATTATTTTTGTGGGTCATGAGAATGAGTGACCAAATGGAATAAAACAAAGAGGAAATAAGGGAGATGTCATGTATCAATTACTCTTTGGTGGGGGGTGTTGTATGAACAAATAGGGAAATGTAAAAGATAGTAAAAAAGGACACTAGAAATTAATCTGTTTAAAGCAAAACAAGTGATATCTGCATACTAATTGAAATGATCCAGCAGAAGCAAAAGCAGTAACAGTAAAAAACAGAATAATTATAATAGTAAATGTTCTTGAGTAGGCTCAATGGTGTGAGATCCAGACATCAAGAAGACTGGCTATTTACAGTAGTCTGGATAATTCTTAGATAGTAAGAGAAGAAAAGATACAATAATCACTAATGGATTTAATAAACATTTAGTGAGTATTCCACTAAATATTTACTAATAACTCAAAGTTGTCAACAAATCCCCATCTCTCCCTCCTTTGCAGAAACACTAAATTTGAAACATACATATGACCAAAATGGTGGAAAGTCAGAAATTACTCTTTGATGATATTTTCAATGAATAAGTTTGGTAGAGAGGTAAATAAGAGAGGTAACAGTTTGTAAAGTAAATAGCAATACCTAAGAAAGTAACCAGTGGCTTTGAGGAAGGTATGAGGACGAACGGTTTGGAAGTAGAAATGAAGAGTAAGTCTGTCTATAGCATATACATACATATATATATATATATATATATATATGTATATATATATATATATATATATGTCATTGGAGAGAAATAATCTCTCAATATGGAAAGGAAATAAAGGGAATGTTTCCAGAAATCTGAGGACATACAAATGTTTACTTATGACTGATTTGAGATTCTAGTAGGCATGACAGAGAGCCTGAAGTCAGAAGGAAGAACCGAAAGGTGAAAGGAGAACCTAGATGTGACACTAGATGGGATTATCCTCATGGGATATGGTCTCCCAGTACTGTGAGGTCATAGGGATGGAGCCAAAGCTTTGAATGAAGAAGCTAAGCAGTGCTTCTGTCTTATTCTTCTTGAGGTATGAAGTTGTGACTCAGCTGGAGCCAAGGGTCCTACACAGATCTCAGGACTCACTAGCAATGAGGTGGAATTAAGCCCCTTTGCTTCCTAGAAAAATATTACCAAAAACATAGTGATACCACTTCCATCTGTGAGAAGATACAATATATAATCTGAGATCTTAATTTTAATTAACTATCTTAGAGAATTTAATTAGCATCTAAATTATGAGAGATTCTTAGCAAACGTTTAAAGACTTCTAGTCCTAGACAATACAGGGACAAGTCTCGGTATAGAATAGTCCATTTAGGCCTGAGATTCAGTGAGTAAATAAATGGTAGAGAAAGTATAATACAAAAGGGTAGAACTTTAAACATGAAGACAATAGACATAAAACAGTCTGGAAATTTCAGTTAAAGGGAAACACTCAAAATACGACAGTGGGCTAACATAGTATCATCACTGCAGCATTATTACAATGGTTTAGGTTTCTAGAGATAATATTTAGTCATCAAGGCAAGGAATAAGTTTCATTAGCATAGTAAGTTAAAAATATTTACCCTTAAAACTATTCATTTCATACAGGCTCATGTTCAAATTTGTTTAAAATTTTCCTGGGTGCCTCATGAGCTAAAGCCTCAGTTTTCTGGAAATCACAGCTAGCCTGGTAAACAATATCCAAACATCTCTAGGTAATTTCACTCTCAGTTAAGGAACATCTTCTATAGAAATCAGTAAGAGAGCAGATATTTACCAAATTTTATTTTCAGTATGAGTTTTTACTTTACTTGATCATTTTCCTTTAATTAATTTCTTGTTTCCACACCCCTCTTGACTAATTAGAAGGAGAATCTTGGTTGATGCTTTGAACAGCTGTTACTGTAAATACAAATTCAACTGAGTTTTTTAGGAGACAGATAATATGAAAAGCAAATAGATTTTTGGAACTTAATGTTGTAAAATACAAGAGTAATGAAATTTATTAATAATAAATCAAATGTTTACCTCATAACCTGTGAACCTGAAACAAATGAGTTTCTACTTAGCTCTTTTGTTTATTAGGGTGAGATCAGACATTTTCATTTTAAGATTACATAGAAACCTTGAAGTGTTCCACAGAACATTGGTCTATACATCTTTAAAAAGTGTTGTGCCGAGCAGATTTATGATTTACAAAACAGGGATATGATTAGTAAAACAACTAATGTTTTTATCTCATAACTTCTCAAATCCTTTATTGAGTAATGTGCTGTTTGATCACAGGATCTATTTTTCAGGACATTTCTCTTAGATTGATATTCCATGGAATATACTTTGAAGCATATTGTTATATTTATTTAGTTAGTAAACCACTCTGAAAAATTAAACAAGAAATAATGAAACAGAAAAATCTCTTCTCTTATTCTTCAACAAAAATGACAGAGAAAATGGCAAAAAAATTTAAAATAATATATCTATCCCCACGCTACAATTATGGAAGGTCAAAAACTGCAAATTATATCATATGATGAAGAAATTATCTTTTGCTTTATACTTAAATTTTATCTCCTTAATCTCATTTATTTTTTCTACTCTATCACTTTGGCCACCTTCTTTATAATGAAATTATCTATAATTGAAGTGATTACTACTTCCTTAAACACAATGAAATGCAGCTGGAGGGGACTAAAAGAATGAATAATTAATACTGAAAATATAAGTAAATGACATCATTACAACTAAAAGGTCTCTCACCTGAATTTTAATATTAGACAACACTTACTTCTTGTGTGTTTTCCCCAGCTTTACTGAGTTACAACTGACATATAGCTACATAAGAGCTTAAGGTATTGATTTGATCCTCTCACATACTGCAAAATGACTGCCACCTTTTCTCTGGCTAACAAAATTTATCAGGTCACATATACACTTGAAAGTAGCCAACACGTGTATGACACTATATATTAGGCACAGCCTTAAGTGTTGATTTTCTCGCTAAATTTTTACCACCATCCTATGGAATTTCATTATGATAATCTCCCCATTTTATAGTTGAAGAAAGAGGCTGATTGAACTGAAGCTGTTTGCTAAGGGCCAAGGTAAGGACATGGTACAGCCATGTTTGATAGTAGATAGTCTGCCTTCAGACTCCAACTCCTCAAACCTTCCTTATTCTCCAGATCATCATAACGATAAGGAGTGATCATTCGCTATACTAATAATACTTTTGCTTGGGCTGCTATTCACCCTTTTTTTTTTCAATGTTTTTTTATTTTATTTTATTTATTTTTTTATTTTTTTTTTATTTTTGGGACAGAGAGAGACAGAGCATGAACGGGGGAGGGGCAGAGAGAGAGGGAGACACAGAATCGGAAACAGGCTCCAGGCTCCGAGCCATCAGCCCAGAGCCTGACGCGTGGCTCGAACTCACGGACCGCGAGATCGTGACCTGGCTGAAGTCGGACGCTTAACCGACTGCGCCACCCAGGCGCCCCGCTATTCACCCTTTTAATATAAATTCACCCTTTTAGTGTAAAAGCATGTATTTGGCAAGAAGATAGCTATTGGCATAAGTAATTTTATTAATGATCATAAAATTATTTCCTTGCTACATGAAAGAAAACCTTATCTTTATATAGAAAAAAAGAAGAAAGCTTAACACAAAAATAGACTCAATCAGGGCTGCGAAAATTTGTCTTTATAGTGGTAAAATCCTGGTTAAATAGTTAAATAGATATTAAATGATTCACTTTATTGTTTCTAAAATAATAAACACTGTACATTTTTGTATAATCCATCACTCTATTTAACAAATATATGATATGTGTTAAGTGAGCACACCAATTATTAGTGCTTAAATAAATGTTATTAAATAAAATCATTCTTAACATCTTTTTTCTGTTTAAATGCTTCTTTGTACCATCCATAACAGAAGGTTAATCCATTTTAAACATGGACAACATCATGTTATTATTTTCTTATTCAAGCCTTTTTCATGATTTTCAGTCTTCTTCTAAGTACTGTACAAAGAAATGAGTCACCCATTCAAACACTAACGGGATAAAATGAAAAAAACAAACAAACTACAGACAGCGTGATATTTACACAACAGTTGAAACTTCTATCCTCACAGAAAGAAAATAGTGTTTTGACTTGTAAACAGAAAAAATAACTAGGGATGTCAGTATTGGAGAATAATACAGACTATAGATGTTATGTTCTTACATTCTCACTTTTCTGACCATAATCACAATTTAAAATGAAACTTGTGAATAAAGAGTATTTGAAAATAATGTAAGATATAATGATGATAACACATTACAGGCAAAATGACTACATTTGTTTTTCTCTAAGATTTGATCACCCCTAATGAACCCCCCAACTAAAGTTATGGATTTAAGAAATTGTTAAAAACTGTAGTTCTGAAAAAAAAAATTGGGGACTGATGTACTTACATAGCATACTGGAAACCAAATTGAATAACCTGTATGTCCAGGAATTATTTTTCCAAGATTCAATTTTTAAAGGAGCAATGAATTATTTTTTGAAGTATTTTATTCCATAAGAGCAAAAAGGGTAAAGATACATACCCTGCCACCCTTTTTTAAAATTGCCATTATATTCTCCTAAGTGCCATGTCTATAATTAGATGGCCATTGCCATTTACATCTATGGAATGTGTAAGGAGATTCCTAAATCTCATCATCATATATCATTTTAATTATTTTTTTCAAAAACAGGTGATCTATTTATTATTAGACCTCTGTGAACAAAAGTGTCTCTATACCTTTGGAACCCAGTCCATTCAATCACTTTTATCATCAGTATTTATCATGTGAAAATATTACCTGATAAAAGTTAAGAACTTTTATCTCACTTTACCCTTTGGTGAGATTAAAGGTAACTAGCCACCAACTTTGTCCTAAAGGTCCTTAATAAGCAGAGGCAAGGTTATTCATTAGCACTAGATAGTAACAGGCAAAGGAATCCTCTAATTGCCAAATTATGGTCAGAATGAAAAATGTATTTATTAATATTTTTCTTAAATACAAGAGAATAATATAAGCTTAAGGGAAAAAAGGATAGAGGAAAAAAATAGAACACTTTGACACATCTACAATTTCACAGAATGAAACATATGACCTGAAATATTATGTTGTAAAACTGGGATGGATAATTATATCTAAAAATTTTTTTTATGTATATTTGTTTATTTTGAGAGAGTTGGGGCTGGGGATGAGAGAGAGGGAGAAAGAATCCCAAGCAGGCTCCACACTGTCAGCATGCAGCCCACCTTGGAGCTCCATCTCACGAACTGTGAGATCATGACTTGAGCTGAAATCAAGAGCTGGTTGCTTAACCGACTGAGCCACCCAGGTATCTGTGAGATGGATAATTATAAATGCAAATATATCTATGTAGATTTAATAAGATTTAAGGGAAAATAATGCACACTTCCAAATAGAAGCAATACTCTGTATACGATGTTTCTTACAAAATTGAGGCCCTTTATGTCTAGGAATCCTGACAGCAGTTGACCAAGAAAAACAGTCCCAATCTGAAAGAATAATCTAAGTCAGTACTTTGTAACAACTACAAAGAAGGTTATTTGACAATAATTATGTTAACAATTTAAAATGAGAATTATATTTTCTAACCAGCATAATTATGCACACCAAAATATAATTTTGGATATGATGAAAATCCTTGTAGTAATAATGGGAGGCAATTGTCTCTGCTCTTGTCCCAGGGCTATCTCCTCTTTTTTTTTTTTTTCTTTAAATCAAGAGAATTTTTCTCTTCTGATCATTTTCTGCTCATACCATCTTATTCTTTCATGTGTCCTTCTGCCCTGGAATGGTTGGTAATATCTTTCAGCTAATATTACCAGAATATTCTTCTATGTCTGCATAAAAATATTTCAAACTTGGCTTTTAACGACTTAGTTTTTTATCAGTGACGTGCTCTGGAGGATTTCTTTGCTCCCATTTGCTCTGAAGAAATTTTAACTATTACTTACTTATTAAGGAGGAACGACTTCTCATTCTATTTAGGTTATCTCACATCTATAAATGTCTTTGATATGAATTGTACTTCTTGAACAAGTTGTCATAATATTTTACCTAATTAAAATTTTGCTCTATTACAGCAGTGGGTGAGATGCCACATACTTGTTTTCCTTTGGATGAAAACAAATAATGCCTGGTCTGTTCTGATACTGGATACCTTACATGATGCACAAAATTACCGATACCACAGGTTTTTGTTTGGTTTTGTCAATGAAATGTTAAATGTCTCTCTCATACCAAATTAGCCTTTAAAGTTTATCTTTTCGGGGCACCTGGGTGACTCAGTCAGTTAAGTGCTGACTTTGGCTCAGGTCATGATCTCATAGTTGATGAGCTGCAGCCCCAAGTCGGGCTCTGTGCCTACAACTCAGAGCCTGGAGCCTGCTTCGGATTCTGTGTCTCCCTCTCTCTCTTCTCCTCCCTACTCTCTGTCTATCTCGAAAATAAATAAACATTAAAAATTAGAAAAAAAAGTTTATCTTTTCATTCCAGCTTGGTGATGGTAGTAAAAGTTGATAAGAAAGAATTCTACCCTTGAACGCACAAATCAGTAGGTATAATCAGAAGTAACTGTATTTTTTTCTTCTCGATACTTTTAACGATTCTATAAACCTGTTTAAATGATATGATTAAAATTGCGTGCAATTTTGTCTCTCACTTATCCAACTTTGCTCTAGCTTCTTACAAAGATATTCTCATTCACATAAAACCAAGTTATGCTATGTGCATACAACATACTGCATATAACCAAGTACCCAGTAAAAGGACAATGTTTGGCCAATAAGACAATATAGCTGGGAAGGTGTCACTCTTATTTTGTGATAAAATGATTTCCAAGTCAAATATCTTTCTTAAATGTGATTCTAGATCCAAGACAAAAGAAAATCATTTGCAAGAAAATGGAGTGCATCTATTCTCACTTATGGGCAAACCGATCCAAACTCTAGAAAAAGCATGGAATCAGTAGTATCACTGAGTACTTACAATGGCAACAATGTGTAATGTGAATGTAATGAGGAAAGCTGTGTGACAGTG
Organism: Panthera uncia; assembly: GCF_023721935.1. Classification (NCBI taxonomy): domain Eukaryota; kingdom Metazoa; phylum Chordata; class Mammalia; order Carnivora; family Felidae; genus Panthera; species Panthera uncia. The sequence continues at coordinate 108,628,342 of NC_064811.1, read as the reverse complement.
AAAAGGTAGGGTTTCACAGAGCTTAAACTTCCATCAATAAACTTTGAGTTGGACACAGCTATAATTGAGTTATTTCTCCTTTATTTAATCACTTTTAATGTGTGTTAAGTGAGGTTAAAAATACCTATTTCCATGTGTTAAAATTATACTAATGAAAGTAAGTAAAGTGTAAAAATGTTTACTCACCAGTCATGGTTACTTTTCTCAGTTAAAGTCCAGAGACCATTGATAAATGAATTCTTAGGTTTTAGGAAGGAAAATTTTCTACTCAAGTTTTTTATATTATTTTTTTTAAATCAGACAGGGTGCAGTTAAATTGTACTGCTAGCCACTAAATTGTCCATGAGTGATTATTACTGAGTTTATATGACTTAATATATCTACACATGTCTCAAAACTATAGAAACTGTATTATGTGAAAAGCTTATTGACAATTCCATGTTAAAATAAGTAATGGAAAAATCATTCTATTTAAAAGAACTTCACATACGATTAAAATAACTATTTCAAAGCCATAAAGTTTAAAACTAAATTCATTTTACTCATGCCCAGAAGGTATTCACAGTTCATCACATATCTGATGAAAGCTGTCTTTGCACATTAACTATTTCATTTTTCCCAGCAACAAAACCATGAGGAAAAACAAAAAAAAAAAAAAGAAACAAAAAAACAAAAACCCTCTAGGTGTGAAAATCTTGGCATTCCAGCTGTTCTCAAGGATAAGCCTATGCATTTTTGACCTTTCAGTTGGTTCCAAGAATTTTCAACCAGCTCTTCCCTGCATTATTTTCTGGAAATTTTATGATATGGCATTCTTGTCTTACTCATAATATGGCTCAAAATGAATAAAGCGTTCATTTTATTTTTCTTACATTACATGGAATAATTAACTTTTTCCAAAAAATAAAATAGCAAGAGAATGAATGAAAACACAAAATAACTGATTTTGAATAATCAGACAAAAGTAAGAAAATAGGTTCCCAGTGAGACTGGATCTCTTTATATCAGAATGGAAGTGTTGCTTTAATTTTTGATATTCTGTCTTTATTATTTTTACATTTAGCCTTTTTTTATGGATGATGAATTTGCATAATTGAATCCTACAGTGAAATGCACACTTCTCTCCCTGTGCTCCGGCAATCTGCAATTCCCACAGATAATTGTATTTGTTTCTTATCTGTCATACCAGAGTGTCTTAAAGAAAATTCTTCCACTTGTGAATGTATGCTTACCCTCCACTTTTTATGCACAAAGTAGTATACTGTATACATAAACCTCATCTCCTGATTTCTCACTTAATATATCTTAGAGTCTATGTTCATATAAGTAAACAGAGAGCTTCTTTATTGACTAGAGTAGCACATCATAATATTATTTGCTGTAGTAGCAATGTATTTTAACATTATTTTCCCCAAACACATTGAGATTATTTTATTTAATTATTGCTTTTGCTGTTATAAACAATGCTGCAATTAATGACTTTAATGCAAAAAGCATACATGTAGAATATTTCTCAATTGAGTCAGAGAGTGAATCCATTTGTAATTTTAATATTAATATTGTAAGTATAATGAAACTAACACATCCTCCCTACAGATCTAATAGTTTGCACTCCCACTAACTTTATAAGAGAATGTCTATTTCCCAGCAGCCTCATTAACAAAGCACATTGTCATTTATGTTTCAGGTTTAGATGGAGTAACAGGGACAGGATACACTTCTGGAACTAAAAGACCTTGTTCTGGCTTTCCTTTGATTAGTGTTAGCATGACCTACAGCTTTCAATCACTTTCCTTTTAACCTACAAGAGTCTTTGTATTTACATTTATACTTTAAGTGAGTTACTTGTAGGTAGAATACAGTGGGTTTTCTTTCAAATCTCCATTTTCAACCATCAGCAAATGCAGAGGTATTCCAATAGAGAAGAATTAGTGATGATGGATGTTTCAGTGCAATGCTGCTTATATTGTAGTATTTGTTATATTATGTCTTGAAGAATAATGTGTGATATGTATACTGTCATAGAGTAAATAGAACTGTGATTTATGGTTCACCATTTACATAACTATTTTAATATGCCACCCTCTATCCTGCTTTAATACATTTCAAAGCAAATTAATCCTATTCTCCTTTACAATTCTTCTTTCTGCGTTGTGGGCTACGGAGGCATTGTTAAAGAAATTATGGGGCTCTGTGATAGATTCCTGATGCTGTGTTCTCCCTCCCCCCTTCCTTTTATTATGTCTCACTACAACAATGAACTTGAAGATGAAGTAACAGATTTGTGACTTTCAGATACTTCCCATATTTACACCCGTGATATCTTACTTAGGTAATGCTGGCAGGAGGACATGGAATCCAATAGAATTCTCTTTATTATAAAACATTTTGTTTTTCACAGGGTGTCCGTTTCTAATTGCTAGTTTCAGGCAATGCAGATCCGCTATTTGGATGAGAAAATTTTTTCAACACAATTTATGAAAAGTTTGCAAATTTCTAACCTTCTATTTTTTCATTAATTTAATTGGGGGAAACTTAGAAATTAATATTCTTGTTATAAAACATTATTTTGAAAAAAAACAGGCTGTTATTTGAAGAATTTCATTATTGGGACAAGATGATAAAGATAGAGAACTTGAGTGTTTGGGCAAGTACTAATGAAGCAGCACATTTTTCTTTCAGGACTATGTTACTACCACTATTACACCATTTAATCTCCAGATATTAAAGACATTTTTCTCTAGAGAAAACGTTCAGTTAATCTCATAGGTAAATTTGACATGCAATCCACAATTAATTCAAGTTGAGTATACTTCAGTTTACACCAACATGTGTTGGAATGACAGTGATTTTCCCTACGTTTTCAAAATTGTCAACTTATGATTACTTCATAAGTGTTTTAGGTTTTATATTATTTTATTTATTTTTTTCAATTTTTATTTAAATTCTAGTTAGTTAACATATAGTGTAATATTGATTTCAGTAGTGGAATTTAGTGATTCATCACTCACATATAACACCCAACGTTCATCACAACCAGTGCCCTCCTTAATACCCATTACTCATTTAGCTCACCCCCTGCCCATCTCCCTCCCTCAGCCCTCAAGAGTCTCTTATGGCTTATTTCCCTCTCTCTCTCCCTCCCTACCCCATATGTTCATCTGTTTTGTTTCTTAAATTCCATATATGAGTGAAATCATTTGGTATTTTTTTTTCTCTGACTTATTTCACTTAGCATAATACACTCTTGCTCCATCCATGTCATTGTAAATGGCAAGATTCCATTCTTTTTGATGGCTAAGTAGTATTCCATTGGGTATATATACACACCACATCTTTATCCATTCATCATGGATAAAGTCAATGGACATTTGGGCTCTTGCCATAGTTTGGCTCTTGTTGATAGTGCTGCTGTAAACATCAGGGTGCATGTACCCCTTAGGTTTTATTATTTACATAAAATAGATGTTACATATTACATGTTAACTGTGATTAAAATAACTTTTTTATCTTAAGGAATGCTATGATGCTCCTTCTTTATGACTAAAAGGTACATGATCTAAATTATACTGAGAAATATTATTTAGTACTTTGCCTAGAGTAGCTTTGAAAATATATTTATCTGTTGATTGCTTGACCTGTAGGCTTGATTTTGATATCCACTATAATGTTTAATTCATTAATATTTTCAATACATACACACAGGAAATAATGATACATTTTGCATATTGGCATATAAGAAAAAAAGGAAAAAGTCAATTAAATTGATAACTGTAATGTCACTGTATTAGCCTGTGCCTAAACATCACTAGTTTTGAGAAATTGTTACTACCTGAGGAAATCCATTCCATTTTGTAACGTCTATTAACAAGTCTCACTCCATGTCCACATATACAACGTTTTTTTTTTTTGTTTTTTGTTTTTTTTTTTTAAGCAGAGATCATTCCTAGCACCTCATTTGCCTTCAAGTTTATTTAAAGACCAAGAAAGAAAACCAACATTTACTACATTTCTCCCACGTGGGCCATTTCTTTCTCTTTTACCTTATTGTTGTTCTACTTAAATATATTAATTTATCCTAAATTTCTTTAATAAAATAAGATTAATTTAATATTTCAGTTGTGGCATGATTCAAACAGACTAGTCACATTGCATCAATTTTAAATATATTTACCTTACTATAATAATTGATTAAGCTATAGAATCTATAGCAAACCCACTTGACTTTTCTCTGAGAAATGAGTAAGTTTTCCTTAAATATTCATATTTATCCTGATATTTTAAAAAAGAGTATCAACAATCTACTCATGTTATTTGTTTATTCCTTAAACTTTGTGTTGAAGATATGTGCTTTACTTTCCATTCTCAGATAGAGCTGTCAATAGAAGTATGGAACAAATGAAAAAGCTCAGAAAATATAAACCTTAAATAAATTAAATACATCAGTGGTTAGTAAAATGATTATCAGTTTAAATTATAATCCTTTACATTATAAAATAACATGAATTTATTTATGCATTTATTCATGATGTGAAATAACCTAACAACATATTTAATCTTAAGTCCATTTTGGATCAATCTAATTAAGTAGACTTTTTAATCATAATATAGTTTGATCACACTGTCCTAAAAACGAATTTAACCTTTTCAGTAATAAAACTTGTGTTTTATTCTAACAGCGATGAGGAATAGTAAAAATACTTTCTATTTGGAATGACATACAACATCGGATGAGGATAAATCATCAGACTGGTCAGTTATAAAGTTCAAAAAATTCTTCCATTATATTTATTATAATAATGAAATTGTTATTAATGTTATGGTTGATATTTAGGGAACCCTTGCTAAATCTACAGCTAGGATAAAATAGCAGATGTAATACAGTGCACTCAAACCAAGAATAATAACATCTACAGAGAGACTTTTTTAATTCTTAGAGATGAAGACAAGGGTCATAATGAGTGTGTTTGAAGGTGCTCGGTTGTTAATGCAAATAAATGGAAAAGATTATGTATGTGAAAAACTGGAAAACACATTTGTCCTTTAAAGGAGGTAACTGATGCTTAGCTAGCTAAATTGTTAAAAATGTTTAACCTTTTAAATTCTCATTTCATTGTCATGGAATTTAAAACAAGTGAACTACATATGAGCCAAATTTTTAAGAAATGTATATTTGAAGTAGTCTACTTTGTCAATTTCCATGTTGCAAAACTTCCAATATGGCCAATTTAAACTTGTCAATGTGGGGTGCCTGGGTGGCTCAGTCAGCTAACAGTCTGACTTTGGCTCAGATCATGATTTCACGGTTGGTGAGTTCCAGCCCCATGTCCGGATCTGTGCTGACAGTTCAGAGCCTGGAGCCTGCTTCAAATTCTGTCTCCCTCAATCTCTGCCCCTCCCCTGTTCTCTCTCTCTCTGTCTCTCTCTCTCAAAAATACATTTAAAACATTAAAAATAATAAATAAAAAATAAAATTGTCAATGTGATGTCATTGAACACAGGACTGAGAAGAGTCGCATACAAACATTCCATACAAGCATGTAAAATTCATCTTTATCACACCACTCTCACAGGCCATGGACTTGCTATCTCAGCTTTAACAAGCTTTTTGACATCCATAAGCACAAAGAAGTCTATCAAAGGGATATTATCTACATATTGATACATGTGTAAACAATTCAACTCTCTCTATACTCTGTTCAGCTTTCTTGGTCTTAGTACATACCCTCTAATTCATATTTGCTTCTTGCTTTTCTATACTTGCTGCTCAACTCCTTCCCACCCACTCACATTTTTTCATTTATGGTGACTAGTATCTTTTGGCTCCTCTAGGTCACTTCACCCAACATACAGTTTCTTGTGTTTGGTTCTCTATGCTCCCCACCAACATACCCAAGACAGTCCTGCCTCTCTTCCAGTCCTGAGCCCACTTCCAGAGTTTCTTGGACTTTGCTCAGGAGAGGACAATGGAAAATAAATACAGTTTTACACTGACAACATAGTTTTTCTATTACCAAACTGGAATAAATACCCTAACACAGGTATGCACTAAGTATTGTAAAAGTGTGAAAAGGTGACCTCTAAAAAATCTGAGGTGGCTAATAAAGGATGGAGAAGAAATAATCCTGGAAGAAACTGGGAAGTCAACATCTTCAAAGAAAAGAGTACTAACATTAGTCCACATGATGACTGATTAAATAAATGTACCTTCACCATTTATAGGCAGCGACTATACTATATCTCAAATCCCAATTCTATTATAGAAAAAAATGTTTAAAACACATACGTATGTGCACACACACACACACACAAACACACACAACATGCCACAAGAGAGATGTTCACCTTGGGGCTGGGCTTTGGATTTAAAACAACTCTTTAAGGGTGCCTGGGTGGCTCAGTTAGTTAAGCATCCAACTTTGGCTCAGGTCATGACCTCACGGTTTGTGAGTTCAAGTCCCTCATCAGGCTTTTGCTGACAGCTCAGACCCTGGAGCTTGCTTTGGATTCTGTGTCTCTCTCTCTTTGCTCCTTCCTGCTCATGCTCCTCTCTCTCTCTCTGTCTCTCTCTTAAAATAACTAAACATTAATTTTTTTTAAAAATTAAAAAAAAAATCTTTAAATATGAAGAGGTGGAATTATACAGAAAATTGTAAATAAAGAACTGAGTAAATTTTCTGTATTACATTATAATTCTCAGTGAGAAAGGAACATATACCTCTTGTGCTGAAATAAGATTGAAAAACCAAGTAAAGGAATTGCAAAATCATTAAGTACAGACAAACCGGGAAAAGAAAAAGCTATCACCACACAGATATGCACACACACATGCACAATTCAAAATGAACCCACAAACCAAAATTCTAAATCATGTAAAGAAATCTTAGGCATCAAAACAATGAATAATCTAAATACAAGATTACTGCAGCAAAACATAATTTTCAGTCATATCTAACAAAATTGTTTTTTTACACTTAAATGGTCAAAAGGAATTTTCATTTACAAAAGTAAAAACCTAAGTATGTTTTAAAGAGGCAGTTTAAGGAAAACATGTAAATTTCAAAAATAAATCTGTTACAAATATTTGTATTAAAAGCATGCTCATTTAATTGAAGAAATAAATAGAGATTCTATAATGATCACCAAAGGAGTTTCTTAATTCTAATATATAGCCTGGAACAATACTTCTAAACTAAAAAAAACAGCCAAAAAAAAAAAAAAAAGCAACACAGATAAATGAAGAGGCTCTAAAAATATCTAATAAGATTTAAGTAAACAAGAAGACCTAGAAATTGACAAAGAAGCAACATAGCAAGAGTTGGTGTTTGAGAATTCCCCAGAATTGAAGGGAGACATGTGTCTCAAATCAAAGGTACACCCCAAATGTAAAGAAGAGTTAACATAAATCTACATTAATACAAAGTGTGATAAAACTATGAAATATCAAAGATGTAAAGAAAATTTTTAAGTATCAAAAATAGCTTATTGCATGCCCCTTAAACAAATAACATTTGAGTGTGATAAGTCTTCTCAGCAACAAAGATGATAGGAATCAATGAAGTCATGCTTTAAATGTGTAAGGGAAATTCACTGGCAGTCTATATTTTTTATATAGATGAATTACTCACCAAGATTGAGTTAAAAAAAATTTTAGGCATACAAAGACTAAGAAAATTTATCACCCACATACTCTTATGAAAAGTTATATTAACAATATAATTCAGCAAAAAGATAACTGAAGAGAAGGTATAGGGAAAAAAGAAACAAAAATAACACAATTTTTAAAACATCAGAAATATCTGGGTGCCTTGGTGGATCAGTCGGTTATACTTGAGACTCTTGATTTCAGTTCAGGTCATGATCTCATTGTTGTGAGATTGAGTCTGGAGCCTGATTGGGATTCTCTCTCCCTCTGCCCCTCCCCTTCCTCAAAAAAATATCAAAATTGTTAATAATCTGGTAAAAATAAAAATAAAAAACAATTATAATTTTGAAAGGTAAAATATAAATACTAAATGACAATATCAAGATATGGATAAGTGAATTGGGCAGTTAAGTGTGCTAAGGTACTTATATGGATAGAAATGGATGTAGATAGTTAATCACTATATGCTTTTTAGAAGTCTGATTATTAACATTTTAAAGGTAATCACAGAAAATAAAATCTATAGCTCTGAAAAACTTCTCAAACCAAAACAAAGAAAAAGAAGAAAAAATAAAAACATGGCAAAGTGAACACAAAAGCTTGAGTGAATGGGATATATTCCACACACATTTTAATCATCAGAAATGTATAGTGAGGTAAGCAGATAATAAAAATATCCAACTATCGGTTACATTCAATGACACCTCTAAAAGATAAACATTGAAAGAATAAGGATAAAGAGGTGGGAAAAAGTTATTATATCTAAATTCTAAAACATAAATAAAACCTGTGTCTCAGTATTTATATCAGTTAAATGTATTTTATGGCAAAGATTTAAAGGGCCAACAGAGATTCTGCATATAACAATAAAGTAAATAACTTAAAAATTGTAAAAATAATTAAAATGAATATAATTACTACATTGCTCAGAAATATGCATAGTAATAATTAACAGATATATGAAGTAAAATGAACAACTCCAAACCAGAAAAAGACCAAATAGAGAAAAAAATCATTACTAAGATATAGAGTACTTAAATCAATTTTATTAAGGCATAATCAAGATACGCAGTAAAGTTCACTCATTTTAACTGTTTTGCCTAATGCATATTGGTACATGAATACCCCTGTAATCATCAACACAATATGTCATCCAAGAAGGTTCCTTATGTTTCTTTGAGGATGATACTCTCCACACTTGGGCATCTTTAACTGTATGGGTATATTTTCATTTCTTTTGGTTTAATAAGTAATTATTACAAAACTTCCAGAGAACATTTTAGAAATTACTATGACAATAAATATTATATTTATATTTACATATTATCCATATTTAAGATTAATAAAATCCAAGAAACCATTGACTGTACAGTGCAACATTCAAATACCACTAAGAAAGAAAAAAACACTCCCATTTAATGATGATGCAAAGTTTTGTTCCATAACTTAATTACTTTCTTTTGAAATAGTTGCTTTGAATTAACCTAAGCACAGTTTTTTGTTTTTTGTTTTTTTCAATCACATTGCATATTTGATCCTACATTGAAGGGAATATATTGGCAATGGCATTATGTACTGATGTTACAAATGCTTATGCATGAGAAAAAATAATACAAATTTAGATTAATGCCATACATTAAAATACATTGAAAAATTAAATAAAATCCCAAACGTGTATCTTTAAATATTTTAGAAGGAAAAGCACATTTAATAAACTTATGGCAGTGTAGAGGTGTTGTTTTGTTTTGTTTTGTTTTGTTTTAGCTAAGGTTCTTTTTTTTTCATATACAGACTTTATTTTGTAGAGAGATTAAGGTTCATAGCAAAACTTGGCATAACATGCAGAGATTTCCCATATAATCACCACACACACACACACACGCAGACACGCATGTGCGCGCATGCGCACACACACACACACACACACACACACAGTCTCTCCCTCCATCACCTTCCTGCATTAAAGTGGTTAATATCTATGAGCCAACATCCACACCTCACTGTCACCCAAAGTCCATAGTATACAGCAAGTTTACCCTTGGCAATTCTGTATATCTACCTGTCTTTCCAAATTTGAGAATAGTAGTTATTCTTATGACCACAATTCTCTGACAGATCATCTAAATAATATTCTTTTTGAATTTTAGTTCATTCAGTTTATCTGTAGTTAGGACAGAGTGACAACTTCCAAACTCTTTACATACCCGAACAGAAACTAGAAGTCTGTAAGTTTCAACAAAATCCATTGGGAAAAAAATGGCTTTATAAAAGAATAATGATTATAAAGAAAACTTTGTTGTTGGTGGGTTTTTTTTTTTTTTTTTCATTCATACATTTATTACATCACTTGACATCTGCCAAGATTTACTGAACATCTATCCATCAGGGGCCATTCTAACAAACAAGAATATATTGGTATAAAAAAATAACAACAAAATATTTGTCTGCCTGAGCTTACATTCTAAACGGGGACTTTAACACAGAATGTTATTAGTTCCACATCTGAAAAAAAAAAAAAAAAGGTAATTGTGGTTCTTAATGAAGAATGGAAGAAGGAAAGCCAGGCAGTTTTTCTATGGTATCAGAAGGAGAAAAGCATGAAGGCTTCCTGTGTGCCCCACTGCATGTAAGTACTTTTGATGTCCCCTTTGAAAGGCATTTTGTGCCGTTTTTTGACTAGAGTGGACTGGCTTTTCGTGGTTCCATTCTATCATCTCCCCAGTGATCAAAAACAGTATTTTGAGAGGACTGGCTAAAGTTGAACTGCACTCTCTGCACCAGAAATGACCATTGCTAGGTGGTGTCTTTGAGATTCTTAGAATCAAGAAGTTATGCTTACCTATGCTGCAGGTTGAATACAGTCTTTGAGTTAAAGGAAAAATACATGGTTAATTATTCAGTCCATTCCAGTAAAATATTCCTTTCTCCTGATGACCTATCTTTCTATGGTTTTCCTTTTCTTTTCACCTCTTCACCTTGCACACACATATACATAGTCTTTTATGGCAAAATGAATCCAACTTGGGTCCTACAGAGAATGCATTCAGACCCATGACTACATAATGGGAAGAGGCTAATCAGTTTTTCTCAGTGTGTAGTCCAAAGATCATCTGTATCGGTACCAGGGGCAATAAAGAGAAAATAAGTGTCCAGATTTCTGTGTGTCCAGCTTTTTCCTCTTGCACCAGGACTTGAAGATTCTAAATCTCCATGGTTGAAATCCAGAATCCTCATTTCCACATATTATCTAAAGATTTTTTTTGCTTCATTTCTTTCACCATAAGAACTAACTCAATCAACTAAAGATAAGTCACACAATTTAAGTGTCTGCTCCTTTCTCCACAGTTTGCATTTGGTAGGAAGCAGGGAATATTACATGAACACTAAAAAGCAGTTCACTGAGATTTATTGAGAGACAGAATGTCATGGTGGTTAAGAAGCTTTGGAGTGAGCCAGATCTAGGTTCAGTAATAACTACCTATGTAACCATGACAAATTATGTAATCTCTTTGTACCTTAGTTTTCTTCACCTGGAAAATGGAGACATACTTGCAGAGAGGATTAAATGAAGCAAAAGGGAAAGTCTTCAGAATAGATATAACATATACTAGGTGCTTAATATGTGACAAGGATTTTGACAATGATTGTTCTATGATTTTTCTCCCTCTCCTTCACTTTTGTTACTATTAGGAGAGGATATTAGAGGATATTAGAGGAGAGGATATTAGAAAATAAAAGATGAAAAGAGATTGCTAGTAAAAATAAAACAAAGAGTGGATATACCTAGTATTGATGAAAATATGCTGAATCTAGCATGTTTTTATGTGCTGTAGCTGATTCTATGGAACCTAAATCTGGCAATACCATACTGTGTTTAGGATTTTCTATGTGCAACCTACCAATATTATTTATAAGTATATATTTAGAGTAACTCACATATATTCAAGGTGATATGTTCAATAATGTTTATTATAACTTTGATATTAATTATCAATGTCAGAATTAATCTGAATAACTATCAAGAAGAGAATAAGCAAATAAACTGTAGTATTGTCATTTTTGCAATTGTCAATGTACTCCAGGAAAATATCACTATGACCCCACTCGTAGTTGAATGAGTTGGATGTACAGTTGACCTTTGAACAACACAGGGGTTAAGGGCAACAACTACTGAGCAGTTGAAAATCCAGGTATAACTTTTGACTCCCCAAAAACTTAACTACCTGAAGCCTCACAGGTAACATTAACAGTCAATCAACATAAATTTTGTTGTTATGTATTTTATACTCTATATTCTTACAATAAAGTAAGCTAGAGAAAGAAAATGTTATTAAGAAAATCATAAAGGGGGCGCCTGAGTGGCTCAGTTGAGCATCCGACTCTAGGTTTTCACTCAGGTCATGATTTCAGGGTCATGGGATGGAGCCCTGCATTGCGCAGAACCTCTTTAAGATTCTTTCTTTCTCTCATCCCTCTGCCCCTCTCCCCTGCTCCCAAGCTCTCTTTCTGTAAAAGAAACAATTTAAAAAAAGAAAATTATAAGGAAGAGGAAATACATTTACATACTGTGCAGTGTTTATTAGAAGAATATTCACGTATAAGTGGACTTACACCGTTCAAACCTGTGTTTTCCAAGAATCAACTATATCACTATTTGCAGCTAGACAAATCACACTGTGGAACTGTAGGATGTCTAGTAAGAAGGTATGGAATGGAATCTAATTTGATTTGGATCTGTTAGATGATTTGGAGGAGAGTTCAAGAAAACCGGGCTTTGTTCTTATTCGAAAGCTGTTAGAAAGCGGGAGTAATTCTATCATTTGCTACCTTAATTAAGTCTTAAATAGGAGAGAAGACTAGCGTAAGACTGAACATGTAATTGGTAAAGAAGCGGCAGTCACTCAAAGCAGCCAGAGTAGTGGCACATTTGGTGCCTTTGTAATTTGCACAGTATATTTATTGCTTCTTTCAGCAATTTATTGCTTCTATTGCATAGACAAACTCTTTGCCTTACTTCCTCACAGTCACAGGGTGTCCCTAATTGATGTTGATGTTCTATGAAATTGTTAACATTTAAAAGAAGGACCTTAGGCCTAGCTCAGAGCGCTAGGCCAGCTCCTGGATGTCTGCTTTTACCTTTCGTATGTGAAATAAAATATGGAAATTAAAAGAAAAGAGAAATACACATATGAGCTTGTATTTATTGTATCTCCTCCTCCTCTCACAATTTTAACTTTTTTTGTTTTGAAAATTCTGTGTCCTAGCACTCTGCTGTAGTTCTCTAGTCCCAATCTTGATGATTTCAAATAAGTTCTAATAACTTTGATTTTTGGTTTCTTTTCTCTCCTGTTTGATATAAAATATTTGCTTTAATGTTTAATGTTTCACTCTAAGCTAGTTAATATATAGCACTGACTTTGGGTGGCATGTCAGTAATAATGTGATGACTGTCTTTATTCAAAATTAATTTGAGAGACACCATACATCTATCTATCTTGAGTACTTTGATTTGGTTGTATAATGAATATCTTGGCAGATGGTAAAAAATTTTGACTTAATTAGACCTATTAAGAATAATTAAATGACTTTGACTTTGAAAATGATATTGCTTTTGTCTTCAGTAATTCACATAAAGCATATAAACTAATTGATTAATAAGGAAGAAGACAGGCCAACTGTACATACAATCTATGAATGTCCATGTTTGTGCCTTGGATTTTATACACACACACACACACACACACACACACACACACAAACGCATACACAATATTTCCAAATTTCAGAAAATTGTTAAAATATATTCAATGATTACCAGTATTAGAAAATGCCAAAGGTCGCAGAGACCTAGCATGGTATAATCTAAAATTATTTCTTACTGCTCATTTTATTTGCTAAATTTCTACCACTTAATTCCTAGATACATAAACAATGTCACGCTAAAACAGTGCAGTACCCACAGCTGTGATTTCATTACTAACATTGATATTGTGGAAATTATTAATCTGAAAATTATTTTTGTATTTTCAAATACATGGCATTCTCCTTTATCTGCTCAAAGTGTCAACTTTCTCAGGAGTACATGAGTGTTTGCTACAGAAGGAATACACATAGGAAGATCAAGGTATGACACAATTTCAGGCTAAAAACAATTAACATGAACATTTCCATTCCAAACAGGTAGTTTCTCCTCAAACAAATAGTGACAATTTGTTTCTTACTTTGTTATTATATCAGATAGCTGACTTGTTCTCAACTTTTGTCCATTTGGCAAGCACTAGTTGCATTTGGCTTTCACAAACTTGAAATATGCCTAGTCCAAATTAGTATCTGCTGTAAGTGTAAAATACGAAATTTGAAATATCTAATATGAAAAGTATTAAGTACATAATTGGCAATTTTTTCTGTTGATTATATTCTGAAATGTTCATTTGGGTGTTTACTGGATTCAATAAAATATATAATTAAAATAAAATTTACCCAGTTATTAATGTATCTATTAAATATACAATTTTACATATTGGTTCCATTATATTTTTATTTGACACCACTTGTACAGACTGTAGATAACTTTTACAAGGCACAGATGGATAAAGGAAAGTAAAAGGAACTTCAGAACTTGAAGGAGCAGAAATGGATGTCTTCTCTGTTGGTATGACTGAAAGAAGAGGTGAGAATAAAAAATGGAATAGCAAGGTTTAGGGAAAACACACGTACAAACACACAAAAGGACACACACATCTGTCCCTCCTAACACTTAAATTTTCTATTAGGAAGAGAATGAGGCATGAGGGTCATGGTGGTTGAAAAAAAGTAATGCGATTGTTTAAAATATAATTTCAGACTCATGAACACTTTGTCAGTTTTACTTGCACAAGCCTAAATAGTTGTTGGGAGCTTAAAGCATGCTGGACTGGCTAGTAAATCATGTACAGAAAAAAAAAACAAAACACCTCCTCTGTAAGCTGTTTCGTGAAATAGCTTTACTGTGTTACAATTCCAATAAAATAATATAATTCACCTATTTAAAACGTATAATTAAGTGATTTTTAGTATGTTTCCAGACATCAGTGAGCAGAATCCCAATTTCAGAACATTCCCATCACTTCAAGAAGAAATCTTATGTTGTTTAGTTATCCCCTTCCTATACATTGCTGGATTTGGTTCAGCACTTTGTTGAAGATTTTTGAGGTCATGTTTATAAGATATACTGGTTTGTAGTTTTCTTGTGACGTCTCTGGTTTTGGTGAGAGAGTAACAACAGGCTCAAAAAATGAGTTAGAAATGTTCCTTCCTCTTCTACTTTTTTAAAAGAGTTGTGAATAATTAGTATTTAATCTTCTTTGTTGTTTATTTTGAGAGAGAGAGAGAGAGAGAGAGAGAGAGAGAGAGAGAGATCCCAAGCAGGCTCTCACTGTCATCGCAGAGCCCAACAAAGGGCTCAATCCCAGGTACCCTGAGATCATGATCCTGAGCTGAGATCAAGACTCAGACACTTAACTGACTGAGCCACGCAGGCTCCCCTATTCAATTTTCTTTGAGTGCTTTTCGAATTTATTGGTGAGGATTCTGGGCCTGAGCTTTTTACTAAGGGTACTTTTGATTACTGTTTCAATTATTTCATGTGTTCTAACTCTTTTCAATGTGTCTGTTTCTTCTTAAGTTGAGTTTTGGTAATTTCCAGTATCTATTTCATCTAAATCATCTAATTTGAGGGGATATAATTGTTCATATTCTTGTATGACCATTTTTACTTCTAAGGTCAGTAATAACGATCCCTATTTCTATTTCTAGTAATTTGAATCTAGTCTCTTTTTCTCTTTCAATAGAGCTAAAACTTGTCAGTTTTTTTTCCCAAGGAATCAATTTTTTTGGCTTCAGAGATTTTTCTCTATTATTTTGCTCTTTATTTCCTTATTTTCCACTCTAATCTTTATTTTTCTTCTTTATGCACTTTAGTTCCCTCTTCTTTTTCCAGCTCCTTAAGAGGTAGTTTTAATTCTTTCTTACCAGTTTGGATACTTTTATGTCTTTTTCTTGCCTTACTGCTCTGGCTTGTAATTCCAGTACAATATTGAATAGCAGTGGTAAAAGCACCATGTATGTCTTATTTCTTATTTTAGGGGAATATTTTCATTCTTTTACTATTGAGTATGTTAGCTGTGGGTTTTCCATTAAGTACTTTTTATCATACTGAGGAAGTTCCTTCAATTCCTGGTTTTCTGAGTGTTTTTATTATGAAAGAATGTTGGATTTTGTCAAATGTTTTTTCTGTATCAATTATGATATACAATATATGTGTTTTTCTGTATTAGTTAGGATACACACATACACACACACATAATATTATATTAATGTGATGTATTACATTGATTGATTTCCCTGTGTAGAATCAATCATACATTCCTGTGATAAATCCTTATTGGTCATGTTGAATAATCCTTTTAATATGCTGTTGGATTTGGTTTGCTAATATTTTTCTGAAGTTTGGCATTTTTGTCTGTTATTGATGTTCTTGTGGTCTCTTTGGCTTTCAATCAGGATAATACAGATCTAACTGAACGACTGAGGACATGTTCTATTCCTTTTTTGTGGGGGGAAGAGTTTCATAGGAATTTGGTGTTAATTCTTTATTAAATGTTTGGTAGAATTCTCTTGTGAAGTCCTCTGATCTTGCACTTTTCATTGTTTAGAGGTTACAGTGGCTATTTTAAAATATTTTTCTGTTAAATATGACATCTGGTCACTTACACAGGCAATCTGTATCGTCTGCTCTTTTTTTCTGATATGTGTGTCATATTTACTGGTTTCTTTTGCAAGCCTTAAATTTTTTGTTAGAAAATAAACATTTTGTAATGTATATTGTAACAGCTGAAGGGACTGCTGTCTGCTGCACTCCTCACAAGGGCTTGTTATTGTTTTTTTCTTGTATAATTTTTAGTGACTGGGTGGACTGGTTTAATGAAATCTGTTTGTCCCATACTCACAATATTAAGCTTTTGATGGTTCTCCGAAAGCTAGTGCAGCCTTAGATATACTTCTGGTGTCCTCCAGAATATCAGTGGTATGTTATTGATAGGGATCTCTCTCTCTCTTCCACGAATCACATTTGGCTGTTAAACTCCACTGATTGGTGGGCAGATTGCTCAGTTGTTTCAGCAATGTCTGGGGCAACAATTGCTCCACAAACTAATCCAATCAAAGTTTGGCTTTTTCTGAGGTCCATGGCTGAGCCTATTCTGACACCAAGAAAGCTCACTGCAGCCATCACATTACCTGATTGTTTTCCACAAACTAGCCAGTTTACAGTCTGGACTATATCTTCAGTAAGTCCACAAATCTCCCCAGTTGGCTCTTACACTCCACACTTAATGATATTCATTTAAGGCTTTTTAATGTCTTTTCATGACTTTATAGCCTATTTGTTTTTAGCACTGAATGATAATATTCCATTGTCTGGATTTACCCCAGTTTATTTATGTATTCACCTCCTGAAGAATATCTTGATTGCTTCCATGTTTTGCCAGTTATGAATAAAACTGTTAAAACCATCTATGTGCAGATTTTGTGTGAACATATATTTTCACTTTCTCTGATAAATACCAAGGCATGTGATTGCTGGATCACATGTGGTTAGAGTATGTTTAGTTTTATAAGAGACTGCTTAACTGTCTTCCAAAGTGGCTGTACTATTTTGCATTCCCACCAGCACTGAATGAGAGTTCCTGTGGCTCCACATCATTGCTAGTATTTGGTATTGTCAATGTTGTGGAATTTGGTCATTCTAATAGGTGTGTAGTAGTATCTCACTGCTCTTTTATTCTGCAGTACCCCAATGACATATGATGTTGAGAATCTATCTATATGCTTATTTGAAATCTGTATATATTCTTTAGTGAGATTTCTGTTCAGGTCTTTTCTTATGTTTAATCAGGTTGCTTTCTTATTTCTGAGTTGAAGAGTTCTTTGTATGTTTTGAATAAGAGTCCCTTATCAGAATTTTTTTAAAATTTATTTATTTTGAGAGAGTGCAAGTGTACAGGGGCAGAGGGAGGGGCAGAGAGAAAGGAGAGAGGGAACCCCAATCACATTCAGGGCTCCATCTCACCTATCATGAGATCGTGGCCTGAGCCGAACCAGGAGTCCAACCCTTGACTGACTGAGCCACCCAGGTGCCCCACTTATCAGATATGTTTTGCAAATATTTTCTCCAAGTTTGTCTTCTCATTCTCCTAACAGTGTTTTTCACAGAGCTTCGGTTATTAATTTTAATAAAATGGTTGTTTTTTAAAGATAATTTTCCACATTTTCTCTGGTGAGTGGGTCAATGGAGCTGCTTATGCAGTCATGACAGAAGTTGATCTCTGAGATATTCTATCGCATGGAATTAATCACTATGAAAATAGTAAACTATGAACTATTCCATAGCAGGAGAAAAATCTATTAGTAGTAAGTACTTAGATATTTTAGTAAATATCCACATATTTCAATGTTCAGGGAATATAAAATTATCTGTGGAAAAGTCAAGATTATATCCTTCTGATTCTAAACCCAAATTTGCATCTGGAAAAGCAATGAGAAACTTAAACAAAGAATATCAAAGCTTATTCAGGCATTCAAAATTAATGAGAAGAAAATGTACTGAAACATTTAGGCAGTTATCTGCAAACTGCACTT
Source organism: Panthera uncia (assembly GCF_023721935.1). Classification (NCBI taxonomy): domain Eukaryota; kingdom Metazoa; phylum Chordata; class Mammalia; order Carnivora; family Felidae; genus Panthera; species Panthera uncia. The sequence goes on along the minus strand of NC_064811.1, from coordinate 108,610,020 downwards.
CACTGTGAACTAAGCATAAAAAGAATAGGTTGGGATAAATAATATCAAATACTCTAATAGGTATAACACATGTATGAATAATTATTCAAGATTCTATACATTTTTTATAAACAGATTTTTCCCCAAGTTTTTATTTAAATTCTAGTTAGTTAACAAAGTGTGATATTAGTTTCAGCTGTACAATTTAGTGATTCAACACTTTCAAACATCACAGCAAGTACACTCTAATCCCCATTACCTATTTAACCCATTCCCCCCCTCCTCCCCTCCCCACTGGTAACCATCAATTTGTTCTCTGTAGTTAAGAGTCTGTTTTGTGGTGTACCCCTCTTTCCTCCCCCATGTTTGTTTTCTTTCTTAAATTCCACATATGAGTGAAATCATATGGTCTTTGTCTTTCCCTGACTGACTTATTTTGCTTTGCATAATACATTCTAGTTCCATCCATGTTATTGCAAATGGCAAGATTTCATCCTTATGGCTAATATTCCATTGCATGCATATATATATATATATATATATATATACACACACCACCTCTTCTTTCTGCATTCATCAGTCAATGGACATTTGGGCTCTTTTTATAATTTCGCTATTGTTGATAATGTTGCTATAAACATCAGTGTGCAATCCTCTTCAAATCAGTATTTTTATGTTCTTTGGGTAAATATCTAGTAGTGCAATTGTGGATGAGGGTAGTTCTATTTCTAACTTTCTGAGGACCTTCCATACTGTTTTCCAGAGTGGCTGCACCACTTTGAATTCCCATCAACATTGTAAGAGGGTTCCCCTTTCTCAGTATCCTTGCCAACACCTGTTGTTTCCTGTGTTGTTGATTTTGGCCATTCTGTCTGGTATGAGGTGATATCTCATTGTAGTTTTGATTTGTATTACCCTGATGATGAGTGATGTTGAGCATCTTTTCATGTGTCAAACAGATTTTCTACTTATGATGAAATGCCTTAGCACCTCTTTTTTTTCTTTTGTTCTCTTCAAAACATATTCAAAATTCCTTTAAATATGGTATCTTTGATAAAAACTTGAAATATACCGTAATCATAACTATTTCCAAACAAAGATCCACAAAGAGGGTTTCCAATTTGTGTAATTAATTGTGCCCATCTTCCAGCGAGAAAGAAGTGTCTAAGACCATTTCTTTAATAGCAGATATATTAGGTGGTTATTAGAAAAAACAAACTATTTCCACTTTTTTTCTCTCCAAGGTAAAGTTGCTGTAAATTTCTTATACAAAACAGACCATGCCATTAAAACTATAAGCGTATTAAAAAAAGATATTTTGCTCCTTCATTTAAGTTAATGTCTTATTACATCTAATTTATATATTTTTAATGACTTTATTTTAAAAAATATTATCAGTAGTAGTTGGGACACATCTACTCTAAAAATTTCTTCTATATTTTTGTTTGGAATAAGATTATATTCAATTATTTCTTGTCAATTTTTGCCATCAAATACTACTATAATGATTAATACATAAGTATATGTATTTGTGCACATATACATTATTTTAATTGATTATAATATTAATACTATACATTCTTTAAGATGCTTAGATTGTATTACACTACATGTTTCAAATTTTCCCATGTTGTTTGTAAATTAGGAAAATTCTGATTTATTGCTATTATAAACACTATTGCAATACATTTCTTATAGATCTTTTCATTCACATAATTGTTTCCTTAGGATATATTTCTGAAGTGCAATGTCTTGCTCATTTTTAAGGCTTTTGCAAGTCATTACCAAATTGCCTCCAGAAAGGTCATACCAATTTATATTCTCATATTAATACAGTGTGAATAAGACACTTTTTATGTTTTTAATTGGGAGGTTAATTGGCAGATGCTTTATATAGTTTAAAGAAGAAAGTACCCAGTAATTCTAAATTAAAGCAAAAATGTATGTTATAGCTTATATATGATTATTATAGAATTTTCTTCCTATAAACCAGGATTTGGCAATTAGAAATAAGCACAAAGTCATATAGTCCCACTCCTTCATTTTTTTCTGATGAGAATGGTAAATTGATAAAATGACTCACTACAGAAAAGAAAGCTTTTATATAAATTTTATTTTATAGTAGTTTACGTTGTTGTCAATGGGTAAAATATTTCCGATATGCAAGACAAATAAGCTCCAGAGATCTGCTGTTCAACATAGCACCTGTGGTTAACAACACCGTATTGTCCACTTAAAAATTTGTTTAAAGGGTAGATCTCATGTTAAGTGTTGCCACTGCAATAAAATAAATAAAATAAAGTAAAATAAAATAAAATAAAGCAAAATAAAATAAAATATTAAAATAAAACTAAAGGGGCAGGAAGAAATTTTTGGAGATGATCAATGTGTTTGCTAATCTGATTGTGATGATGGTTTCATGGGTTTACACATGTATATACTCATCAAATTGTATTAAATATATGCATTTTTTTGAATATTTATTACATTTCAATAAAACTCTTTAAGATATAGCCTATAAATAGGAAATATTGAAGTTTATACCTCTATATTTAATCTGAATGAACAATGATTATTTAACCTAAACTCTTTTATTGTTCAAGAAAGTATATGGTAATGCCAATGCATTCTCAGTAAAGCTTTTATATAGATACTATTGATTCCATTGAAATATATATGTGTGTGTGTGTGTGTGTGTGTGTGTGTGTATCTATCTATCTATCTATATATATATATATTTATATATATATGAAAAAGTATGTCTCTGAATCCTTATACACATTCTGATCTTTGGCAACCTGGAAGATTACCTGAAGCAGATTAGACAAATAGATTTATCAGGACAAGACCATGAATAGGTTTCACCATTAGTGATGACATCACAGTATAATTTCCTCAAGATTAAGCTAGGTTTTATCAATTGCTGCCACGCTATATCTGGTGTAATTGATCTGTTTAAATTTGGTCTTATATTCAATATAATATTTTGCATTTCTTCAGTTTATTTTTATACATGTACTAATGTTTATATATTTGCATTCTTTTTTAAAATTATTTATTTATTTATTTTGAGAGACAGGGGGAGAGAGAGAGAGAGGGAGCAGGGGAGGGGAAGAGAGAGAGGAAGAGAGAAACCCAAGCTGGGTCTGTGCTATCAGCACAAAGCTCCACGTAGAACTCAAATTCACAAACCATGAGATCATGACCCAAGTGAAAACCAAGAGTCAGTCACTTATCTTCCTAGCTACCCAGGTGTCCCTAAATATTTGGATTCTAATGTAAACCTCATATAAAACACAAAATCAATATATTAGAAATATATCAACAGACAGGATGACTGGGTAGTTCAGTCGGTTAAGCATCCTACTCTTGATTTCAGCTCAGGTCATGATCTCAAGTTTTCTGAGTTTGAGTGCCCTGTGGGGCTCTGCACTGACATCATGGAAGCCTGCTTGAAATTCTGTTTCCCTCTCTCTCTACCCTTCCACCACTCTTTCTCTCCTTTTCAATAAATAAAAATAAACTTAAAAAAAGAAATATATCTATCGATTTTATTTTAATAAATGATTTTCTTTGTTCATAACTCTAAGTTAAAAGCAATGCACTTTACCATATTATAGAGATAAAGAGGCTGAGCTCTGGAAATCTTTGTGACTTAGATAAATCATCAGTTCAACCTGTGGTAAATTGGGATACGTAGGTATATATTTATGCATGTAGGTGTATGTATAAAATCTGAATAGCAATCAAGAGTTGCTCACATCTTGTGTGTGTGTGCGTATATTCATGTTGCTATCAAGATTTAATGAAACAACACTTGTGAAATATTTGGCACAATGAATGTCTGGTACAGAAAAACATTCAGCAAACACTAGTTATTATTTTCATAAATATTTTTGCATTGAATATTCTCGATTATAAGTTAATTTATAAAAATGTTATGTAACATTTTGTAATAGAAGTATTATATTCCTTAGCATTGTGATGAGTAATACTAAAGATATCAATTCTTATTTGTATTTGCTATTATGAATGTGAAATAAAACCAAAAAGGATATTTATTTAAACATGGCAAGTTTTACCTCTCTAAATGTAAGGGAAAACCTTTTAAAACCTGTGTCAAATACTGCATTTCTATAATAGTCTAAAACTTTTTTTTTTTTTACACCAAGAAAGGGAGTTAAAGGGATTCAATATATTTGAGAAAAGAAAATAAAAGCTAAGAAAATGTGGCACAGAATGGCTGTGACATGTATATTATCTTACCTGGAATCATTTCATTATGAGGTCTAAAAAAAATAGCTGTTCTTTGGGACTGAGTGAATATAGCTCTAATTTCAGCTTCTAATTTCAGGTTCTCATATATAATTACTCTTTCTATGAGTGTAGAGTGGAGGGTTTTCTGCTACCTTGGGTATGAGCTTTAATTTAAATCCTCAGATTTCCAAAATTCTAATTTAAACTGCAGAGCAGCACAGCTATGATCAGATTGTTCTCTTGCAAATGGGGTTTATAATTTGCGAATCCCAAATGAAACAAATCATTTAGCAGAACTCAAAGAAGCCAGTTATTCTATGCTTTAATTTTTTTTTCTTTTACAAAATGAAAGAAAAGAAAAGCTTAAATACTATTCTGAGAACCTAATCAAGAAGAACTACAGAGTTGCTCTTGAATTATATGCCCAATGGCAATTTAAATCCAATCCTTTGGAGAAATATTAATAAGTTAAGTTAAAGAAATGGCAAATTGGGACAGTCCGAAAACTTTAGTATCATGTAGCTGATTTTTCATGGTTTATATTGAAGAGAAAGAACCTTTCTTTCACAGATCATATCACACAAGTTTGATGCCATGCTACTATAGTTGAAAAGAATTCTCTATTCCTTATATGCAATTCTCTAGGATACCTAAAATGTCATATATCAAAAAACTAGTTATTTGCAATTGTCTTCTCTTTTCCCCTATTATGTATTTCCCCAGAAACCATTGACTCTAAAACAGGTGAGAAGAACAATTTAACCAGACATAGAAAGGCAGGAAAAATATCTTTACAAGCAGAAAGTGAGTTCAGAAGTGTGAAGGAAGAAAAGTCAAAATCAAATCAGGAAGTAGTTTGCAAGTCCTTTTAAGAGTCAAGTTGAAACATTCCTACCCATGTGGGCTTTTGGTAGAAGTTAGCTGACATAAAGATGTCCAGATAAACATACTGCCCTAATCTTAGTTTACCTCTCTTGGTGATATAGTTCAGGACTTCAATATTGATAATGGAAAGTTGCTGCACGAATTTAATGTTTTTTGAAGATGAATAGTTGTTATCACAAATATCACCCTACTACATTCTGAAATGCTTCAAGTGCTAGAAATTTCTTAAGTACTGGAACAAATTTTGAAAGTATTAGAAAAAGTATTATTTTGATAATTTTAAATTATAAAGCAAGATGCAAAATTGTAAGTAGTAGAAAGGAAAAAAAAAGCAAGATTTTAAGCAGGGTAAACATGGGAAGTAGTAGCTACATGTGAACAGAGAGAGAATTTTTAATCAATAAGATTTATCTTGATTATCTTATTGTAATAGGCCCAGGAAATGGCTCTTGAATTACAAATATGGTAGAATCAGAGTCAGATTAAGTTTTTAACTTGCAGACTGTCCTGTGGAGCCTGGAATTCAATGAAATGCTATCTTGTGGTTCCTTTTGTTGTGGCCACAATTAACTGTAATTGATAACACTGAGTTATAGTTTCAGGATGTATTTCAGCAGGTACAGATGGAAAACAAAAACAAAAACAAACAAAGCAAAAAGTGTTATGACCCTAGTTCCATTTTTAGAAAGAACTGGGATGATTCTGCCAGCTTAAAGATATTTGGTTGCTCCAGGTAAACAATCAAATGAAATACTTGAGTAAATTTGATGACCCAAAATGATGAGGACAAACATCTATCAAACCCAAACAGGCCAACCTTGAAAGCTTAATTAATTATGAAAGTGTTGACATCTAAATGGAGTAAGATCTGTGGGTGGGTTAAACAAAAGCAAGAAGCATAAAATGTGGAGTGTGGTGGAAAAGTTTCTACCAAATCTATGTTTTTTAAAAAAAAAATTAACGTTTTATTTATTTTTGAGAGACAGAGACAGAGAGTACAAGCAGGTGAGGGGCAGAGAGACAGGGAGAAACAGAGTCTGAAGCAGGCTCCAGGCTCTTAGCTGTCAGCACAGAGCCCCATGCTGGGCTGGAACTCACAAACTATGAGATCATGACTTGAGCCAAAGTCAGACACCTCATCGACTGAGCCAACCAGGCGCCCCCTACCAAATCTATGTTAATGAATAATTTTAAACAGGTGTAAATCTCTAAAAAAAGATTAGCAGAATTTATGAAAATGATGTAGGTTTCACTTACTATGCCAGGTTGCAATACTAAGTTATACTTAGGGGATATGAAAAAAATGGATAGAGGATAGTTAAATAGGCAAACTGCCTTGTTACAGGAGAAGACAGATTCAAGATGTCATATTTCTGTAGCTACACACACTTTGAGAAATGTGTTGTTCCTTAGGAATTTTAGCCCTGTGTGCATGAAAAATGTAACATAATTAGAATCTCCTGGGGATGATAAGGTGAATGGTACAGAAAAATATCCAGATAGCCTATAAAGAGTTTAATATGTGTGGATTATAGATGGGAGAGTCTTATACCTTGTATTTTCATTTTATCTATGTTATATGTATACTGTATGAAGCCTTTTACAGCAAATTTCTTTTGAATCCAGAATGAAGCAAAAGCAAACAAAACCTGATGAAAACAAAAAACAAAACAACAAAAAACACAAAACAACAACAACAAACGAATGTCTTTCCTTTTGAATACCAAGACTAAAGAAAATGCTTTGTATTCCTTACTGTATTCTCACTCCTTACTCCAGATTGCTCTACCCTTTCCCTTCTTTACTGAACCCTTTAGTTTACTCTTTCCTTAATTTTATGTTATATTAATTTACTCATTTAAAAGTGAAGAAAAATTATTTTAAGTAAAGTGTATTTATAAAATATTAATACAGTTAATTAGCAACCTAGAACTATTTCTTTTTTTAAATATTTTTTAATGTTTATTTTTATTTTTGAGAGAGAGAGAGAGACAGAGTGTGAGTGGGGGGAGGGCAGAGAGTGAGAGGGAGAATCAGAATCTGAACCAGGCTCCAGGCTCTGAGCTGTCAGCACAGAGCCTGATGTGGGGCTCGAGCTCGGGAACGGCAAGATCATGACCTAGGCCTAAGTCAGACACTCAGCCAACTGAGCCACACAGGCACCCTGAGCTATTTCTAAATTAAAAGTAAAGGTCCTACATAGGGATTACATGCAATATTTGAATCCATTCATTTAAATTGTATGTGTGCATGTTCACAAATGTTAAAATGGTGGCAGGAGTTTGTTTTATATATTTTGTGATTGGTAGACTCACCCATAGGTGATGTCTGTAAATTACTGCTATGTTTAATCAAAGCTATTATGATTTATTCCACTACACATGTAATTTATATAATCAAGTACTCTTGTGAATCAAGTTGGTTAGGAATATTCATATCCTTTACAGTACTTTATGCCATGTGAGACCTGCAAATTAGCAATAATGGAGAAGAAATGGTTATTCATATTTGGTCATGATGGGAAAGCTGTAGCATTTTCTTAGCAATCTAATCCAACCAAGCAATCACTTGGTTCCAAATTATTAAGTCAATTTATTGAAAATTGGCAAAGAGAATAGAGCAAATAAAAATTAAAGATGGACATTCTTCAATTGTCCAAGTATTGACATTTTCATTAGTATGATTGGCTCCATTTACTACTAAAACATTGGTGCTGCCCTTTCAAAATACTCTGTAACAAACATCCAAATTAAAAAAAATATGCACAGCTTATGATATTCCAAGACATCTAGCCTTTAATAAACCATACTATTAGAACTTAGAACAGTAGCCTAAAAAAAGATACGTCTTTCCTTAAAAGAGAGGGGGAAATAGTCTTACTTTTGGTAGATAGTGTCTCCCTGGGGAATAACCATGATGAATGCTTATTTACCCAATCAACAGTTTAGATTCATTTTCCTTCATCTCTCACTATTTCTCTAATACTAAGAACTCTGGGCCACCATGGAAATATGCATGAAAAAGTAAGAAGAGTAATGAGTAAATGCATTAGCTCAGAAAATTCACCTCTAGGAATTTATTTTCCCCTCCTTTGATAATTTTCAGCTCAGAGTCCATTCTTTCTCCTAATTCATGATTCTGCTGATGTCATACATTGGGGATAGGATCCTACTCTGCCTCAAATATCAACTAATACACACTTACACATCTCAGTGGGGATGCTATTGCTACTTAGGTAGAATTCCAAACATCATCTATAAAAACTCCACCTGGTTAACGCAACAGCAGATGTGGAAGATGCTAAAATTCAAAGTTTTAATCCTCTCTAAGCCTATTATTAGTCATAAAGTTAAATAATTCTTACAATAAATTCTGGCCAGTGAGAAAACTAACAAGAAAATGAAGCAGGAGGAGAGAGAGAAGAATGATATAGAAAAGAATCTCTCCATGATGGTATTTTCATCATTATTAACCTTAGCTTAAATAAAAATGTAAAAAGTATCATTATGTCCTAATAAAATTTACCACAGTAAATGTGGTGACAAAGACAATTGAGTAAATTTGTCACACTTACCACAATATGCTAAATGAATTTTGATTGGGATTAAGTTAAATGTATTGATCAATTTATGATAAATGTATGTAAGATTAAAGCTTTCCAATCCAGGAATATGATAAAATGTGCCAAATCTTTTATAATCAATTTCTCTAATGTATTGCAATTTTCTATATGGAGGTCTTACACGTTTTATTAGATTTATTCGTTAGATTTATTTATGTTCTTTGATTTCAGTGTTTGATATTTCGATGCTACAAAATACACTTAGGTTATAAATTGAATGTGCCAAAACATTGTTTTTGAAATTGAGAAATACATTATTATTTATTGACTTTGCATCCACCCCCAAAAATAAACTAATTACAATGCAAATGATGTTTTACATCTACTCCTATAATATATGTGACTTTATTCCTCTGTTATCCCCTATTGCATTGACTAGGGCATCTGAAATACTGTTGAATTGCAGTAATAGCACAGATTTTGTTGTCTCCTTATTGAATTAATGGAACAACACATTCAATATTTTACTATTTACCGTATTTATTGGGTTTTGTTTGTTTTGTTTTTTACTGTTTGTAAATACCTTTAATCAGGTTAGTGAAGTTCCCTTCTAATCCTGGTTTGTAATCGCATAAAAGGATAATTGGATAATGGGTTTAATTAAATGTTTGTTTTATATCTCTTTATGATAATATGATTTGTATATCACATTCTGATATATCGATTCATTTATTTTACCTGTGAAACAAACTTGGAATTCCTGAAATTAACCCATCTTTGTTGTTGCATACCTTCATTTTATTGTATTACTAAACAGAGTTTGCTTATGTTGGCTTAGGATTTCTAAATTTACGTACCTAAGAAAGAGTTGCTTCTAATTTTTCTTTATTTGTAATGTTCTTGTAAGATTACAGTATCAAGATTACGTGGCCTCCCATAATGTATAAACTTGTTAAATCACTACATTGTACATCTGAAACTAATGTAACTTTGTGAGGCAACTATATCAAAAAAAAAAAAAAAAAAAAGGAGGCAGGAGAAATATTAGCTGGTCTCATAACGTGAGTTGGGAATTTTATCCTTTTTTAATATCTAAAAATATAGAATTATTGTAATTTCTTTCTTACATTTGTTAAAACTCATTAGTTAAAACCATAATCTCAGTGAATTTGTTTTTGATATTTTAAGTTAAACATTGAAACTGACAGAAAACAATTCCAATTTTTCATTTAGTTGTGATTTTGTTAGTAGTGCTTTGTGTTTTAGAATTCTTCCATTTCACATATGTATTTATTATTTTATAGTTATTCATCCTTTATTCTCTTTTTAATGTCTATAGTATTTACTTTTATTTATAGTAATTTTAAATCTATGCCTCTATCTCATCCCTTGGGGTCTAACTCTATAATCATTCTCAACATTTATCAATCTATTTTATTTGTTTGTTTGTTTTAATAACTATGGTACTTCTTGGGCTTCACAGAATAATGCTAACTACCTGAATCAAAATCTCATCATTCAAGTTCCAAAAATAATACAGATCCAAAGGAGGTGCACAAATTCATATGCCATCATTATTTACATCCTAAAAAATAGACATAGCATATTAAAAATATGTATAAATGACCCATATCAGGGCAATCATGGTAAAATGCAGTAGATCGAGAAGGAGACCAGGTGATAGGAAGAGTAGGACAGAAAATCCAAAGTATATGTAGAATATAAGAGATGTGTTCAGGAAGCATGAGAGAGCATAGATGAGGTCTCCCGAGGAAGAATAAAATTACAAAGAGAATTCATAATACTGAGAACAAGGTTGACATCTGAAAGATCAACATTTTGGCTACATCTAGAAAACTGTATAATCCTAGGGGTTGCTTCAGAGAGGTGCCTTTTTAAATTTTTTAATGTTTATTTATTTTTGAGAGAAAGAGAGAAGCTGGGTAAAAGGCAGAGAGAGAGGCAGACACAGAATCTGAAGTATGCTCCAGACTCTGAGCTGTCAGCACAGAACACAATGTGGGGCTCGAACTGACGAACTGTGAGATCATGACAGGAGCTAAAGTCAGAGGTTTAACTGACTGCGCCACCCAGGTGCCCCTGGAGAGGTACCTTTTTAAAGAAGAAAGTGTCAACTTGGAAAAAGAAGGTGCCCCTACCGATTTGGTGGAGAAGAGAAAAAAAGTCAAGGAAAGCCAAAGGACTTGCAGAAACAAAGAAAATTAAAAAATCAGAAGACACACAGAAGAATACCTCCCACGCTGTACAGAAACCTAGTTAGCCATTACAAAGCTCAAATATTTTCTATATTTAACTGTTATTTTTACTTCAAGAACAAATATAAGAAATGAGCAGAAAACAAAAGGACATATCCATTCAGAAAGGAATTGTTTGCTTTTTACTGGATTATCCCCACCATTCATTCAACATAGTTGATACATTGTGGAGCCTGAGAAAATATTTATTTAATAAAGACAGATTGATTAAAAATTTGATAATAGATTACTTAAACAAAGTATTTAATACAAAATACCTAGAATAAAGTCAAGAGATATTTTTAGGATTCACTAAAGAAATAAAGATTCTTTAAAACCATTGAAAGATCAGAACTAAGGTAAAGCCGTATGATTCAGGACACATATATGGTTGAAGTTTTTTTTTTTTTTGATAATGATCAATTTAAGCAGTTTCATTAATCATTACATTAAAAAATGATCAATAGATAATGAAAAGTTAATAATTAATTTTCTCATATACCCTTAATAAGAAATGAAAAACCATATTAAGAAAGCAGTAGATGAATCAAATTATGAATTATTTGAGACTTCTCAAAACCATTCATCAGACCATTGTGGAATTTTTATAGTGCTTGCACAGGCTCTGTCATTTTTTGCTATGTCAAATTTATAATTTAAATGATGTAAAATCTATATTGATTTTGAAAACTTTGCATTAGTTAATGTTTCTTCTTATCTTTACATATAATTTACCCAAAATCCATATAAACATGCACCAATTATGTTTACACAAAAAGAAAATCATATTCAAACTCAAGATTTAATTTTCTTGGAAAAATATTTATCTTACGAAGGGTACAATTTAAAATATGTTGCATAATACATTGTGCAAGCAGTCAAGGGACTTCATTTTAACTCACCGAAGCACCACTCACCACTTACTGAATGGAAGTAACTTTTATAGTATTATGTTCTAAATTATATATTTCAAAGTAACATGTTTCATACTACAAGCTATGGAAAGTAGAAATAAAGGTGGATGAGACATTGGAGGACAAAGGAAGAAGTTCCACACCTAGTATGCATAAAAAAGGATTTGCTGTAATTTTACTATACACTTACACAGGCATCAAGTCACAAGCCCAAAAGCACAAAGATTATATGACTTAAAAATAATTTGAAAAACGAAGAAAGTGGGAAGATAGAAAAATGTATACCAGTTTTTACTGCATAACTGCCAACCACAAGCTTTCAGCCCCAGGGAACACTAAACGTTTGCTTCTAAAGTGTGTGTGGCTGGGTAGTGGCAGAGCAAAGTTTGCTAACGGGGTCTTCAATCTGGGCCCTGGAACGAAGACCAGCAGCTGACCCCGGGAAGCTTTCCTTGTGGTGATAACACAAACACAAGAGCACATGAGTATGCGCTCCACTCTGCTAACAATTTTAACAATTTCGACAAAAAGAAAATTGTTTCAAACAAATTTTAAACTTGTGCTTTAAAGAATTTTGTTAATCAGGAGTATGTGTTGAACTGCATCGAATTATTTTTCTGCACAATTAAGTTTGTTAAATGATTTTTCTGGTGATTTATTTTCTACCATTTCATCATTTTCCAGACATGTATAATACAATAATCATTTTTACATATTCTTGATTTCCATTTGCTAACATATTTTTTTTTAATTTACATCCATTACATGTAGCATCTATATAGTGCTGTGATGATTTCAGGAGTAGATTCCAGTGATTCATCCCCTGTGTATAACACCCAGTACTCATCCCAACAAGTGTTGTCCCTAATGCCCCTTACCCATTTAGCCCATCCCCCCCCACTAAGAACGTCTCTAGCAACCCTCAGTTTGTTCTCTGTATTTAAGTCTCTTATGTGTTATCCCCTCCTTGTTTTTTTTTTTTTTATTTTTTAAAAAAAATTTTTGTAATGTTTATTTATTTTTGAGAGAGAGAGTGAGACAGAGCATGAGTGGGGGACAGCCAGAGAGAGGGAGACACAGAATCCGAAGCAGGCTCCAGGCTCTGAGCTGTCAGCACAGAGCCCACCGCAGGCTCAGACCACAAACCTTGAGAACATGACCTGAGCAGAAGTCAGATGCCCAACCGACTGAGCCACCAAGGCGCCCCTCCCCCTCCTTGTTTTTATATTATTTTTGCTTCCCTTCCCTTATATTCATCTTTTTGTATCTTAAATTCCTCATATGAGTTAAGTCATATGATATTCGTCTTTCTCTGATTGGCTAAGTTTGCTTAGGATAACACCCTATAGTTCCATCCACGTAGTTGCAAATGGCAAGATTTCATTCTTTTTGATTGCAGAGTATTACTCCATATATACACCCCATCTTCTTTATCCATTCATCTGTCGGTGGACAGACTCTTTCCATACTTTGGCGATGGTCGATAGCGCTGCTATAAACGTTGGGTGCATGTAATGCTTTGAAACAGCACACCTGTATCCCTTGGATAAATACCTGGTAGTTCCATTTGCTAATATTTTAACAATTTTTGTGTCTTATCTCTTAAGTGAGATTGACTTGTAGATTTCTTTTTTCTACAATTCTTTGTGGAGTTTGGTATCAAAGTTATTCAATCTTCATATAATTCATTGGAAATATTTGAGTAACATAGCTGTCTAATTTAGCAAAGTAAGAGGAATATTCAAACTGATATATCAAATTTATTGATCTAAAGACATCTTTTGATTTCAAAATTTGTTTTTCTAATACTATCCATAGAACTTATATAAAGTTTACTAGTATTAAAAATTAAAGAACAGTTATTTTAGCTGTAAACATGGCTCACATTTAACAGCAGAATAGGCAATAAACACACATCTATAATGTAGCAAAAGCTACAAACAGGGCTGACTGATCATATCATGACCTCTTTTCCATATGCTCCTAACCCTGGTCCCTGAAATGTCAGCCTAGCTTTGGATACTGCCTGTCAACATTTACAGCTATTGCTTTCACCATGATGTCATTTGATTCCACTAATGAAATCTATATGTTGATTAATAACTCACTTCCACAAGAGAATTGCAATCTGTTTTCTCCTCTCCTCTTGATTTTCTAGTTTTTCACTTAGGATTCAGGATGTGTGCATGCGTGTGTGTGTGTGTGTGTGTGTGTGTGTGTTTATTCATGTTATGTATGTTCTTATATAATATATATGTATGTACATATATATGTAAAACTATACACCTAACCATAAAATTCCAGTAAGGCATTCCCACATGGACATCTCAGTAAAAGCTATTCTACAGGTACAAACAGCACTTGTCACAGTTTCCTAGGATGGGACAGAGCGATTACTGCAAAGTGTCAAAGGTAAGCTTTTTGGTGAATAAAAATGTTCCATATCTTCTTTTTAAAATGTTAATTTATTTTTGAGAGACAGAGAGAGAGAGACAGAGCATGAGCTGTGGAGGGCAGAGAGAGGGAGACATGGAATCTGAAGCAGGCTCCAGGCTCTGAGCTGTCAGCACAGAGCCCATCGTGGGGCTTGAACTCACAAACTGCAAGATCATGACCTGAGCCAAAGACAGACACTTAACCCACCGAGCCACCCAGGTGCCCAAAAAATGTTCTATATCTTGACAGTGGCTGTAATTACATGGGTGTAGACTTTTGTCAAAACTCATGAAACTCTAAATAAAATAAGTACAATTTATTGTTTATAAGTTATACTTTAATAAAATTGATTAAATGGAATTTATTTTTTTTTTTTGGAGTTTACTAGCTAGTACTTAACCAGAACTTCTACTTAATTTGGTGGCAATTTTTTTAATGTTTATTTATTTTTGAGAGGGAAAGAGTGTGTCCACACGTGCAAAAGAGAAGGCCAAAGAGAGGGAAACAGGATCCAAAGCGGTCCCGGGGTGACAGCAGAGAGCCCGATGAGGGGCTCAAACTCACAAACCTTGAGGTCATGACCTGAGCTAAAGTGGGATGCTCAACCTACAGAGTCACCTAGGCACCCCTACTGGCAATGTTTTAGAGGGGTACGGCATGTGATGAAAGGTATTTAAGAAGGGGTATTGATTAAAAAAATATCCTTTTTGCACTAATTATTATTAGTTTAGGACTTCTCTAGGTAATATTAATTAATAAATTTTATTTGGCCATATTTATACTCAGGAAACTTGATAACAATTGAATTCAACAAAACTAACTTGAGTAGTATGTTATGAAACTCTGTTGGAAATACCAATTCATGTTCAGAAGGTAGATTGTGTCCCACACATTATATTAGCAAAATTAAAAAAAAAAAAATAAGAAACATTTTTTAAAAGGCTAGCTTGGTCACACTGACCAAAACAGAGGAAAATACAAATACCTTCTAAATGATAATCTCATCTCACTTTTTTGGCCCTCAACAGAAATTAACATTCACAACTAGTTAACCACCCACCAGATTAAATACCTGTATTCTATGCTTATCTATCACTGGAAACAAATCAATGGTTTTACAATATGTCTTCAAATTTATATATGACTAAAATATGTAGACTGTATAAATCCCATTATCTTTCAAATTATAAGTGAACATTAATACTTCTTAGTATAATCGATGTTCTAGAGATTGATCAATGAGTCTACCATATAAATGACCAGGAAAGAAGGAAAGTGGGCCAGGCTAAACAACTTAGGCTTCTTGTGTGGATAAACAAGATTTATCAAAAAAAAAAAAAAATCTGGAAATCTCACACATGAAACTAATTTTTTATGTCTTTAGGCTGCTCTTTTAAATCAAAGGCCCACAAACTTTTTCTGTAAGAAAAACCGAGAGTAAATATTTCAGGGTTTATGGACTATATTGTCTCTATCACATTATACTCAACTTGGCCATTGTAGTATAGAAGCAGTAAAAAAATAATAATAGTAATTTATTTTCAGACTTTCCTTCCAGCACTCATTTTCTATCCCCTTTTTTGTATTTGTTTCACTCATATTGCTTTTCTTTTTAAACAGGGAAGGTAGTAATAAATGAATGGGTGTAGTTGCATTCTGATAAGAACTTGGTAACAAAAGCAGGAGGCTGTGGAGAATTGGCCAACAAGCTCCTATTATTATTATTATTATTACCATTTATTATTTGTTATATATCATTATAAGTGCCTGAGCTGATATGTCAGTGATGTTGTAATTGCAAAACCTATGTCCTATACCCTATTAGTAAAATAAGTCAGGAATAAGTTTAGAATGCAGTTATTATGTTTTATAAAAATCGGCAGAGTGTTGTACATTATAACACTGACTGAGCAGCATTGAGATCTCTGAGGTGGACCTCAATATACTGTATATCTCAATTTCAATCAAGTTCCTCATCGTGAGAATAAAAGGAGTAAAAAGAAACCAGAATGTCAAATATATTTTTGACAGAGGCCAGGTCAATGGACATAGCTTAGTGTAAGAGCTAAACAGTTCTGTTAAAAAATAAATCTCAAAGGGGCTCATGGATGGCTCAGTCGGTTGAGTCTCCAACTTCAGCTCAGGTCACAAATAGCTCAGGTAATGATCTCACAGTTCTTGTGAGTTTGAGCCTCACATCAGGCTCTCTGCTGTCAACGCAGAGCCCTCCTTGAATCCTCTCTCCTCCTTCTCTCTGTCCCATGCTCTCACTCTCAAAAATGAATTTAAAAAATTATAAATAAATAAATAAATAAATAAACCTCAAAATTAATAAACATATTTGTCCACCCCATAAAATAGTGCTTGATGAAATGGGGCTCCAGCCTTTAGGTTTACATTGCTACATAAGTTGTCAGCATTAGCTTCAAGAGAAAGGAGGTCTGAGCTAAGATAAGCACCTAGTTACTCCTCCCAAGTTCAGATGCCTGATCACTCATCTCATCTCCTTGGATCACAGTGATTATAAAGAAAGAAAGAAGTTTTTCCACTAACAAATAGATCAGGTCTCTTAGAGAATTTACATTTAGTTTACATACATTAATGCCAAAGACTACTGTTTGATACTTAACATGTTTTAGTCAGTTTCCAAAAATCATTAATCTTTGGTGGATTCTAAATACTTCTTTTTCAATTATTGCAATCATAGTCAATAGAGACATTAGTAATACTTTAGTGATAATACTACTGATTGTCATGAACTCATTTGAGTTTTAAGCAGACTCGTATTTATTTCCCTAAAATATTCTACCATAATGTAGAATTAATCAGTTGAGTTCCACCAATTTCTGAGGTTCTGGAAGGCTGCCAAAACTTTGTTTTGTTTTGTTTTTCTTATTGTTAATTGTGTTAAACAATATTTCCCTTTTACACATTGAAAACTTTTATTGTTAAACTAAGCATATTACAGCTGTCAGAAATAATGAACGAAATTTCCTAATTTTAGGCTGATATCTAGATTAGACAAATACAATTTTCTTACATTAAATATCTAACTTGATACATTTAATGTGTATACATGTTATGTATAAAAAGATGTCATTGCTTTTACTACTTTTTTCTCCAGCTTAAGAAAGGAAACAAATAAAATCGAAATAAATGCACACAATAATAAGATAAAGTCCCAGAAGATAAAAAGCTTAGAAGTAAATTAAAGTTTTTGTTTGAATACATGTAGATGGCTGTTTATTTTTGCCTAGATAAATTAGGACTAGATGTTTGTTGGATGAAAAAAGTTACAATAGAATACAAAAGTGTTATGAATAAGGTGCTTTGAAACTTAAGGGGTATTTTATGAATCACTGTGTTTACACAAAAAGACTGATTTCAAATTTTAGGTAACATTTTTCTCCAAAATATACTTCTGACATACTTTTGTCTCTGGTCAACACTAGTTTTTGTTGTTGTTGTTCTTCTTCTTCTTGTTTTCCCATGAATACACATATTCGGTAGACAACATTTAAAATATAGATGGATAGGTAGCTAGATAGACAGGTAGTATTTGTTGTATTAATAAAATCTGAGAAACATAATTGAATTTATGAAAGTATAAATGTTTCTTGAACCTGTTTTTGACCTTGTATCATTTTCTGTTTTGGGTAATAGTTTCAGCATATAGAAGATAATAATATTCCCAGTTTTCTTAATGTACACAATATATAGTATCTCATTCAGATCATTAAAAAAATTCTTCAGGGGCGCCTGGGTGGCGCAGTCGGTTAAGCGTCCGACTTCAGCCAGGTCACGATCTTGCGGTGCGTGAGTTCGAGCCCCGCGTCAGGCTCTGGGCTGATGGCTCGGAGCCTGGAGCCTGTTTCCGATTCTGTGTCTCCCTCTCTCTCTGACCCTCCCCCGTTCATGCTCTGTCTCTCTCTGTCCCAAAAATAAATAAAAAACTTGAAAAAAAAATTAAAAAAAAAAAATTCTTCAGAGGCCTCTCTGGATTGTGCCAAACCCCATTACAAATTCTCCCTTTCCTCGAGTCATTGATAGCTGAATTCAGTGTCCCCCTGTACGTTTATATACTTCTACTTATACACAAACATAATCTGGTGTTGTTACCATGGCCATTTTAAATTGTATTTCTTTCTCTCCATGGTATTTTCATAGATTCTAAGTTAATAGATATAGTGCCAGTTAATTAATTTCAATTCTTCAATAAAATTCTATTGGATGGATATTACATGTAACTAATAAATGATGATGGACATTTAAGTTATTTGAAATGTTCTCTTTTATATACTATGTTACATTGAAATATAAGTGTACATAAATTCTAGTGCTCATTTGTGACTTTTTTCTAGAGAATACATATAGAAATGAAATCCCCGAGTAAAAGGGTATGAGCTTATTTGATTTTAACTAATTTTGCCAAGTATCAATCATATTAATCAATCTTTTTATTATAATTTTTGCCATTGTGGTCTGTCAAAGGAAAACTTTCATATTTATATATTACATACCTTGCCTCCTGTTCCTGTCCTTGTATATTTAACTTTCATCTCACAATTGATGATGCCAATCCATTAAAATTTATTTTATTGGTGGTATATTAAATGAATATAAATTTATTTTATGTTATTACCAGTTTCCTAGAATAGTTAGTTATTGCATTAAGTTTTACATTTGTCACATAACAAGTTTCCGCACATGTTTTTCTCATTACGAACTTTTTAATCTTAACCATTTATCCATTTGCCTATAATAATACCAAGAGTAATAATAATAATGAAACTCAGTACTTTTTAATATGCCAGATACTATCCTAGGGTCTTTTTTTGCTATGGACTTTATAAACACGTAGTCATTTAATCTTACAACCATTCTATGATTTAGGTACTTTATATTCCCATTTATCAGATGAGGACCAAAGAATTTAAATAATTTCCTAAGATCACAGAGTACTTGGTAGAATCAGGTTTAAATCCAGACATTTGGCTCCAGAGTTTGGACATTTAAGCCTTCAGCTATCCTGCCTGCCTAATATGATACTGTCTGTGAGAGACATTGCTACGTGTTGCCAAGACATATTTCATTTTCCTCTTGGGCATACTACTGACTTTTATTTCCCCAGCCTTCTTTTTAGCAAGGCATGTTTATGTGATTGCTTTCTGACCAGGGGGCAGTGAACAGAGTCATGTGTGTCATTTTGAGTCTGGCTCATAAAAAGTTCTTATAGATAATCTTTTCTTCCCCTATGTACATGCAAGATGCAGTGGATCAAGTAGAGGATTATGAGATCCGAAAGAACAGACTATACATAAGGTGCACTGAGCCTGGGCTCTGAATCACAGTGTGACACACAGATGCCAAATAACTTTTCTGAAGACAGGTGGGCAGGAAATAATATTCTAGAGCTGTGCTGTCCCATAGAGTAGCCACTAGCCACACCGGCCACTAAATTTAAATTTAAATTAGTTAAAATTCACTAAAATTACACTTTTAGTTATACATTCAGACTAGCCGCAGTTCAAGTGTTCAAGTTGGGTACATATGGCTGTCACAGTGATTATCTTATTGAACGCCACCTGTACAGAATATTCTTATAAATACAGACAGTTCTGTTGGAAACCATTGTACAGTGTTAACCTACTGAGATTTTGGAGACTGTTTATTACAACATTAAAATTACCTTGACAAATTTCTAGTTAAAGCACTAAAATTTTGTCATTAATCTTGAAATCTTATAAGTGAAATGCTTCATAATATTTATTCTTCAAAATATTCTTGGATTTTATTTCCTCACTAAATTGTTGTGCTAATTTAAAATCCAAACAAGTATCATGTAATAATCCTCAATGTTTCATGCCTTCAATAGCACTTGTTACTGTAAGTCATTTTAATTTTAGCTTTTTTGGTAATGCTATCAAAATGAGAGTTTCTTTTGATCCATTGATAACTAATGAGGTAGATGTTTTTCATTTGTTATTAACTATTTAGGTATCCTCTTCTGCAAAATGACTATTCAAATATCCCATTTAATAGTTTCCACTATTTCTTATTAATGTGTAGCATGTCTTTATATGTCTGTTATGAATCCTTTACAGTTAAATACATTTCATATTTAAAACAGTTTAAAAAGCTAAGCAAAACTTTTATGTAAGAAAAGTTCTTACTGCATCTTGTTACCATCTTAGAGAAAATTACATAAATATTATTTAAAAATTAAGTTCTAATTATTGTTGGTGACTGTTATCTCCTTTTGTCTATTCATCTCTCCCTTCCTCACCACGTCAACTCTTGGAAACCAACGATATTATGCAATTTCCATAGTTTTGCTTTTTCAGAATGTCATACAGTTGGAAAAATCCAGTATGTTCTGTTTTCAGATTGGCTTTCACTTAATAATTATTATGCATTTAAGTTTCCTCCATGTTTTTTCACGAATTGACAGCTTATGCATTCATTACTTAATGGACATCTGCACTGTTTCCACTTTTAAGCTATACTATAACACTACTTTGAACATTCGTATACGATTTTGTGTATTGACATATATTTTCATTACTCTCTGTTATCCTTAGGAGTAGAATTTCTAGGCTTTCATGGTAACCCTATATTGAATGTTTTGAGCAGCTTTAAAACTGCTTTCCAATGTGGTGACACCATGTACATTTCCACTAGCAATGAATGACAATTTCAATTTCTCTGAATCCTCACCACCATTAGTTATTATCTGTCATTTTGATTATAACCATGCTAGCTGGTATGAAGTGTTATTTCGTTGTGGTTATGATTTGCATTTCCATAATGGCTGATGATATTGAGTATCTTTCCATGTCTTTTGGGTCAGTGGAATAATTTCTTTGGATAAACATCTATTCAGGTGCTTTCTAAATTAATTTTTTAAAGACGTAATTTTTTTAGAGCAGTTTTAGGTTCACAGCAAAATTTAGAGTAAGGTAGAGAGATTTCCTATTACCCCTTGCCCCCACATGTGCATATCCTTCCCCATTATCAAAATTCCCCCATCAGAATGGTACATTTGTTATTATTGATGAATCTACACTGACACATCATATCACCCCAAAATCCATAATTTACTTTAGGGTTTACTCTTGGTCTTGTACATTCTACAAGTTTGGACAAATATATAATGATATACATCCACCACTATGATATTATACACACTAGTTTTACTACCCTAAAAAATCTTCCGTGCACCATTTATTTATTTCTCCCAGCCCCCCTCAACCATAACAAAAGCTTACCTTTGACTATCCCTATAGCCAAAATGTCACATAGTTTGAATCATACATATGTAATGTTCAGATTGGCTTCTTTCACTTAATAATATGCATTTAAAATTCTTCCATGTCTTTCCATGGCTTGTTAGTGCATTTATTTTAAGTTTAGAATAATATTCATTATATATATTATTATATAGATGAACTACAGTTTATTTATCTATTTACCGAAAGGACAGCTCAGTTGCCTCCCAGTTTTGGCAATTATAACAAAGCTGCTGTAAACACTTATGTATAGGTAGGTGAATGTATAAATAAACTGTGGTATTTATTACTAAGCAAAAGAAGCCAAACTCATAGAATATACAACACCAGTGTAAACTCTAAGGTTAAGCTATGGGTTTTGCATGATTATGATGTATCAATCTAGATTCATCACAGATTCATCATTGATAATAAAGCTGTTAAAAGAAAAATATCAAGTTATTAAGCACATCTTTACATGTCTTTTCATGCATGGGTGTATTTATTTCTTCTGGCATATGCTTCTTGGTGAAATTTCTTGGCTTGCTCTTGACCATATCAATGCCCAATTTTATTATCTTGGGCACTGAAAAGAAAACTACAATGTATGTTTTGGGTCACATGTGAGAGGTAGAGAGCATTATACTGTATCCACTTAGGCCTCATCACAGCTCTAATAGACTGAAAAGATCAAAGAAAATACACTTAGTAAAGAAAACACACAGAAAAAAAAAAAGATAAATTAAGTAGTTATTGCTAAGAATGCAGTAAAATTGTTAATAAATAAAAGGCTGAAAAAAGAATAGTGACTAATATTATGGAAAATAAACATGAAATGATTTTCAAATATACTTATGATTATGTATTCACACTGCATGTATCTCAATACTATTTTTCCCTAACATTATCTCTTCCTGGTAAAATACCCAAGGAGGGTTTCTTTCATTTAATTCTCTTTTGCTTCTACTTCTTGATGCAAATATTAAAAGAAAAACAACTAATGCAAATGCATTTTTTAAATATCTACATACTAAACACATTTAACTTTTGACTTCTTTCCCTTAGATATAACTAGATGATTAATTGATAATTCAGTGCAAAATATAACAATAATAGTAACACTTATCTAATGCTTACTATGCACCATGTGTAATTTTGAGCACTTTACATAATTAGCTGATTTAAGACTTGGGTAATACAACTAGCAGATGCTGAAAATGTGACAGGAAAATACTAAATACCCAGCCCATACTGTATGAATATAGAAATCCTGACTTATAAGTTCACACTCTTTATTTGTAAGCTCCCTCTGAAATTATAAAACATCACTATATAATTTAATGCAAATTGTACCTATGTGCCTGAAGCAAAGCTGAACATAGAATCAGAGTTGAGGTCTCCATTAACACAATCATTTGGCTATCTTTAAAATCAATTTTTGTGTATCAAATATATGCTGTTTTCTAACTATTGAATTGGCAAAATAGAAAAATCATATATTTATATGAGTAAGCACTTCATGCATATATACATGCTCTGAATTTGCCTTTTGTTTCTCAGAGGTGGATGTTACTTTAATCTACATCAATCAAGTTCTGTAAAATATAAGTGGATTCCCATCCAGTAATTTCTCCTACTAATATCCAACAACCCATCCATGACTGATTATCATTTTCCTGATTTCCTGGTAAGAGTTTATGATTTTCTATATGTACCGACATCTTTAGACCCTAGTATAAACAGCTTTTATTCCCGAATAAATGAATATAACTAAATTCGGCTCCCAATGAAATTATGTGTATCCTAAATTTTCTTCTCAAAGATTATGATATATTTTCTGCGTGGCATAATCTAACTTCATTGAGGGGTTATGACTCCTTTAGAATTACTTTCTAACAATATCTGTATCTCCCTTTTCCACTATTCTATATTGTAGTAGAAGTATACTAATGTTGCTCTTTTGTGTAGCAACTCCAGATACCGCTGAAGGAAATATCAATGAATAATGTTCCATGAATCCCCTGAACTCAACACATGTGGTCTTTCTCAATGGGAAAAATACATAAATATTATTGTATTACACAATATTTCATGGCTTACACCAAAAATCAGACTAGGTGGTTATAAATAGAATCCCTGTATAGATTACTGATTTTAAATGGCAAATGGTATGTTATTTTTAAACTACTTTTTCCAATTTTGGAATGTAGATAATATTTGTTACATGTATCAGATAAAACAAATAAATAATTGGTTAAACAACTTTGGATTTCTAGGATTGAGGATAGTATCCTCTATTCTCTTAAGAGAAACTGAAATGGTATCCTTTATCCTTACCAACATTTTTGTACTTGGGAAAATCTGTCTAATGTTTCTTTAATAATGGTAAATATCACAATTGCTTAGAATTGTACTTATCTTTACTTGACTGGGCTATCGCCATGTTAAATAAGGTGAAGATAGCATCACATCTTGGTAAGAATGGCCAAACTCTGATTTTACACAATTTGTTTCCCTGAAAACTCTAATGCAAGGAAAATATATTTTAAATAATATGCTTCCAAAATAGTATTCCACATTATTTATTTTTTACTTGAATCTACTTTTTGGGACTAGAATAAGACTTGCTAGACCAATCTGAAAGCTTTAGACCTGTTAAACAGTAACAACAGCAGCAGCAGTAATTGTAACATTAAATTTATTGATTTTTTAGTTCACTTTAAAATATTTAGTAAACATCCTGTGCCCCTTCAATCTCATTTCTTACTCTAGAAGTAATTGAAGTTAATAGTTTATAAGTGTTTTTCTTGAATTTTTCCTATGCTACATAAGTATATTTATTTATGTAAGATAGACAATATTTTTGAAATATTATTTGATATCTAGAAATACAAAAAAAAAAAATACTCTGAATGGAAGTTTAGACCTGCCTTGTACCTAATGGAGAAATGAAGACAAATTGTTTGAAAATGTGATTTGAGATACTATGGTCTAGCTTCACCCCATATATCCTCAAGAGGATCCCCTACATCTGCATTATTCAATGTGATAGCCATTAGCACTTGTGATTATTGAGAAATGAAATATAACTAATCCGGCGCCTGGGTGACTCAGTTGGTTGAGCGTCCGATTTCAGCTCAGGTCATGATCTTATGGTTGACAAGTTTGAGCCCTGAATGGGGCTCTGTGCTGACAGCTCAGAGCCTGAAACCTGCTTCGGATTCTGTCTCCCTCTCTCTGCCCCTCCTCCACTCATTCTCTGTCTCTCCCTGTCTCAAAAATAAATAAACATTAAAAAAGAATTAAAAAAAAAAGAAATATAACTAATCTGAACTGAAATCTTAAGCTCTGCATATTTGGAAATTAAGAAATATATTTATAAATAACCATGGCTTTTAACAAAAGAAATCTCAAAGTAATATGAAAATAGATAGAGCTCAATGATACAACAATGTAACAAACTATGGGACTTAACCAATAGCAGTGGTTACAGAGAAATGTATAGCTTTAGAGACCTTAATTAAAAAGATCTAAAATTAATCACCTATCTTAGTAAGCTAGGAAGGAAAGCACAAACTAAACTCAAAGTCAGTAGAAAATATTTATAAAGTTTTATTTACTACCATTTAGATTAAGGCAGCCTACCAGTACTTTAGTTTCACACACCCTTGAAACTAGTTTTACATATTTCATAACAGGACTTATTTATATGTGACTGAAATATATATAGCACAGAAAAAATTTCAACACGTTTATTTTTCTGGAGCACCTGGGTTGCTCAGTCCGTGAAGCACCCAACTATTGATATCAGCTTAGGTCATGATCTCATGGTTATGAGATTGAGTCCCTCATCAGACTCTGTGCTGAGGATGGAGCCTGCTTGGGACTCTCCCCACCTCTCTCTCTGTCCCACCCCACTTGCATTCTCTAAATAAATAAATAAACAAACAAACATTTTTTTAAAGTATTTATTTTTTCCTTCACTGCCATTTCAATGAGAACAGTTTTGCTAGAGACAAAGTTTTTGCTTTTATGACATTATAAGTTGTTCAGTTTGGGAAACTCACATTAGCATGAACAGAGCTAATTTGAACCTATAAACAGGCACTTTTAATATAAGAAAATGAATACATAGTGGTTACCTAAAGGAAGAAAATTTGTAAAATACCTCCCAAAAGAATATGAATATAGTAGTTGCACCAGTGTACAGCCCAATAAAATTTTTAGATATTATGTGTCTAATTAACCTGAGTCAAAATGTAGGGGATGGAAATTAGAATTAAAATAACGTTTTCCCAATTAAACTGTCATAATAGGTAAACTATGATGAAATCATGAAGGGTCTTCACTTCCTACTAATTTGCCATCTTGTGTAAGGTAGAAACACATAGAATTCACACCAAGTAAGAAAATATTCTGGACAATAATGAATTCTGGAGTCACGATATATGTAAAAAGATGTTTACTTTGGAAAAGCATAATCTAGTTCAACCTGTGGTTTCACAGTATATTTTTGGGACTAAGATCTGTTAGCAGTCAGTAAAATACCATATGTCAAACATGTTTTAAGGAGAAAAGAAAAGAAATCTAAGCTGGTAAAAATCTATTGAACAACAAGAATAAAAACATCTTATTAAAAAAATCACCTTGACCATCTCTTGCTCTGTCCCATATACAGTACATATCTGGTCTGTTCCATGGTATATATAATTTTGTTATTTTATTGAATATCTTGTTATTTGGCTATAAATACACCTTTACCTCTCAAGTACCAGCTCAAGGTAAAATGCTAATGAATATATCAGAATATTTCCTAAAATTAAGTTTCAATGAGTAATTGGATAAACAAAATAATTTCTTTTGATCTCATCCTGTGCCAGTGTATAAAAATCATTGTCCATGCCCTTTTCTTAAAGTTATTATTATAAAAGTTCTTCTGATGAACAGAAGAACAGATGAACAGAAGAACATAACTAAGCTATCAACTGATACAGAAACTTTTTTTTGTAATAAAATGAAGATATTAACATGTCTTAGTTCTTTTATCTAAAAAGATTGTGAATTTTCAAGAATGTGTTTCTTACACCATACACAAAAACAATTTTTAAATGTTTATTTTATTTACTCTGAGAGAGAGAGGGAGAGAGACAGAACAAGTGAGCAGGGGAGTGGTACAGAGAGAGAAAGAGAGAGAGAGAAAGAGAG
The DNA here is from genome assembly GCF_023721935.1 of Panthera uncia. Classification (NCBI taxonomy): domain Eukaryota; kingdom Metazoa; phylum Chordata; class Mammalia; order Carnivora; family Felidae; genus Panthera; species Panthera uncia. Next base: position 108,583,259 of record NC_064811.1, on the reverse strand, counting down.
AGAGAGAGAGAGAGAGGATCCATACTGACAGTACAGAGCCTAATACTGGGCTCAAATTCACAAGCTGTGAGATCATGACTCGAGCTAAAATCAAGAGTCAGACATTTAACTGACTGAGCCCCTATACACAAAAGTAAATTCAAAATGGATTAAAGATCTGAATGTGAGAAATGAAACCATGAAACTCCTAGAAATAAAACATAAGTAATACTTTCTTTGACATTAGTTATAGAAATGTTTTATTCTGATATGTTCTCTCATGTCAGGGAAACAAAGTAAAAATAAATTATTGGGGCTACCTCAGAAAAGAAGAAGGAGGAGAAGGAGAAGGAAGGAAGAAGAAGAGGAGATGGGGAAAGAGAAAGAGGAGAAGTAGAAGGAGGAGAAGGAAAAGAAGAAGAAAGAAGATGGGGCACCTGGGTGGCTCAGACAGTTCAACATCTGGCTTCGGTTCAGGTCATGATCTCACGGTTCGTGAGTTCAAGCATGGCATACGACTTTATGCTGACAGCTCAGAACCTGGACCCTGCTTCAGATTCTGTGTCTCCATTTCTCTCTGCCTCCCCTGCTTACACTCTGTCTCTCAAAATAAATAAAAACATTTTTAAAAATTTAAAAAATGAAGAAGAAAGAATAAGAAGAAGAAAAGGAAGAAGAAGAGGTTTTGCACACTGAAGGAAATAATCAACAAAATGACAAAGCAACCTACTGAATGGGACAAGATATTTTCAAATGATATATCCAATTAGAGGTTAATATCCTAAATATAAAAATAAGTTCTACAACTCAACACCAAAAAACAAATAATCTGATTAAAATATAGACGACCTGAATAGACATTTTTCTAAAGAAGACAAATAAATGGTCAAAAAATACATGAAAAGATGTTCGACACTACTAATCATCATGGAAAAGCAAATCAAAACCACAATTAGATATCACCTTATACCTGCCAGAATAGCTCAAATAAAAAAGACAAGAAATAACAAATGTTGGCAAGCATGTGGAGAAAAAAGAAGTTTGTGCGCTTTTGGTGGCAATGCAAATTGGTGCAGCCACTATGAAAAATGGTCTGGAGGCTCCTCAAAAAATTAAAAATAGAATTCCCACATGATCCAGTAATTCCACAACTTTACATTTATCCAAATAAAACAAAAACACTAATATAATATATATATATATATATATATATATAGAGAGAGAGAGAGAGAGAATATTACTCAGCTATAAAAAAAAGAATGCTTGATATAGTTGACTTCTGCATGGATTCTGAAGATCTCTGAAGGTTTAACTTGATCAGAACCCAGCCACTACTTTAAATGTGGATACCTGGTTTTTTGAGTCTCTGGAAATTGTTTCTGAAGTATTAAATAATTTATAATATTTTTATTGATTATATTTAGTTACAGATTGTCTACAAATTATAGACATGAGGCAACCAACTTCTTGGACATATGTAGGATTATTGTATTAAAAAATGATTTTGTAATCTTTTCATTTTAGGCAATGGAATGTATACCTTAAAACAAAATAAAAGAATTCCTGACAATTTAAAGTTTCATTTTCATACATATTAGTCACATTTTTATTATTTAATTTTTCATTCTTTTTAACTGCTCCTGCACTTCTAGATGAACATGTTACAGAAATTAATACACTAACTGATATTTGAGGTGTCACTTGTAAAAAAAACAGTTGCATATATGTATTGCATATCATACCATATTAGCATGCAAGAAAGTCTCATACTATGATATATCATCCATTCTTAGGTCATATGAGACACAGGGCATTTTAGTAATATGGGAAATAATCATCTGAGAGACTATCAGAAAACCATTGGGTGCAATTTGAGAGTATTTAAATGTAAAAAACAAATCCCCTTCGGGGGTGTTTTTCCTAATTGTTGGGACAAATTTTTTGAAATTTTCTAATCTCAGATAAAGTATTGAGAAAATCCTTATTTTAAAAAGATAAAATAAGACTCAAACATAAAAAGAAAGTAGAGTTGAATGTCTGTGCCAGGAACCAAATCATAACAAAAAAAAAAAAGAGGGGAGGAAGGGAACCAAACTATATAAGAGTAATGTTTTATATATCATTAAAAAAAAGCTAGTATGAATCTGAAGTTAATCTAATTAGGTTATATGTTAAGATGTATATGTTGAACCCTATAGCAATCACCAACAAACAAACAAATGACACTTAAAAAATACGGTGGAAAATGACAAAAACATCCATTAAAATATTACATTAGAAAATATTTACTTAATTCCAAAGGAAACAGTTAAGGAAAAATATAGAATCAAAAATAATACGTGAGACTTATGAAAACAACAAGTAAAATAGAAAACATCAATCTCACAATGCCAATAACAAAATCAAATTGGTAATGGATTAAATAATCCAATGAAAAGTAAAAGACTGTCAGACTTGATAAAAAATATATATATATATATATATGATCCAGCTCTATGCTGACTACAGAAGTCACACTTTAGATTTTAAGACACAAAGAGGTGAAAAATAACAAGAATGGGAAAAGGGATATAAATATATCATACAAGTCGTAATTACAAAAATGTCAAAAAACTATACTGATACTACATAGAATAAACATAAAACAAAAAAGTTGCTAGTGTTGAAGATTGACATTTCAGAATGACTGGTCAATCCATCAGGAAGATAAAATTATACACATATATGGATCTATTAACACAACACCAAAGTACATGAATCAAAAACTCACTAAAATGAAGAGAGACAATTTGATAAGAGTTGGAGACTTAAATACCCCACTTCAGTAATGGTTAAAACAAATAGAATATCAACAATAAAAGATTTAAACAATACTATAAGGCAACAGACAATATAAACCTAACAGAGAACACTTCATATATATATATATATATATATATATATATATATATATATATATATATAAAGTGTGTGTGTGTGTATACAGTTACTGAAGAATCTAATACACACACACACACATACACACACACACACACATTCTTCTCAAGTCTGCATGGAACATTTCCCAGGATAGACTATAAACTAGGCCATTAAAAAAAAACTCAATAAATTTAAAAGGACAGAAATAATACAAAGTATGTTCTCTGATCACAATGGAATGAAATCAGAAATAAACAGGAAAGAGAATTTGATAAACTCACACCCATGCAGAAATCAAACAATACACCTCTAAATAAACATATGGGTGAGAAAAATAAGTCAAAGGGAAATTTAAAAAATGCCCTGAAATAAATAAAAATAGTCCTATAGCATGCCTAATCTTACAGGATGCAGCTAAAGCAGTACTTAGAGAAAGATCTTTATAGCTATAAATACCTATATTTAGAAAGAAGAAAGATTGAAATGAATAACCTAAATCTTTGCCATCGGACACTGGGAAAAGAAGAGCATACTAAACTTAAAAGCAAGAATAAAGAAATAAATTATACAGATTAAAATAGAAATTGATAAAATAGAGAATTAAAAGCAGTAGAGAAAAATTGATTAAACAAAGCACTGATTCTACAGAGAGAGAAAACGGTTGTGGTGTGTGTGGGGAGAGAGAGAGAGAAAGAGAGAAAGAGACAGAGAGAGGAGACATAAATTACTAGAATCAGAAGCGAAAAAAGAGACTCACTACTGACTTGCATTACAGAAATATGAAGGATTATAAGAGAGTAACATGAACAACCATATTCCAACAAATTAGATAACTTAAAAAAAATGTAATAAACTAGAAAACAAAAATAAAGACACTAAATTAAAGAAAAAGGCTGAGTTACTAAAGAATCTAATAAAGTGGTAAGTCTTTTGATAACCTGATTTTAAAAAGACACAAATCAAACATCATTAGTAATAAAAAGTGCATATGAAATAAAAGTTTTTTTAATGTTTATTTTTGAGAGAGAGAGTTCACAGTGGAAGAGGGACAGAGAGAGAGAGGGAGACATAGAATCCGAAGTAGGCTCCAGCACAGAGCCTGAGGCAGGGCTCGAACCCATGAGCTGTGAGATCAGGATCTGAGCAGAGGTCAAACACTCAACCAACTGAGCCACCCAGAAGCCCCTGAAATAAAAGTTTTTAAAAGCTTTATTAAAAAGGGTAAAATCTTTATCCCAGTAAATTAGAGATTTGAAATGGATACTTTTCTATAAAATATAATTTAATAGTATAAGCCAAATAAAATAAGATAATGCAATGACAACAGGTTATTGGAATATGTTGAGTCCTTTGAAATAAGAATCCATATGTGTGCTTAAAAAGGGGGAAAGTAATTCAAAGTATGCTCAAAGGTGATAAAACACTCCAAAGCTTTTAAATATTGGCTGTAGAAGATTAAGTGTAATGGCAAGGAGCCTAATAGTGGGTATGATCACCACTTTACATAATTTTATGCAGAACTTGGAGAAAATTAAAACTATGTACCCATATTTGTAAAATAATCATAATGTACTACTGCAAAGAGTAGTAAAGTCTGCTAATAAGGTATTGATTGGAAGGTTGAGAGTGGGAACTGAGAATTAGAAAGGAATTATTTAACTGTGTACACATTTCTACTTCTTAGCTTTAGAAATGTATAATAAATTGTTCAAATGGTAAATAAGTAAACCAAATACTTAAATGGCTTTCAACCCAAATTTGTAAGCAGTTTACATCATCTCAGAGATTCTAAAATAAATTTAAACTTGTAAATGGAGTCTAAAAAAAAGAAGCATTCAGAAGTCGTATGAAAAATGTCTCATAACATTAAGGTAGTGAGTTTATATTTTGTCTTATTTTCTATAATTGAAGCATGGAGCTCCCCAATGTCCTAATTGATGATCTATGGTAGCAACTGTGGAGCCTCAATTGAGACAGAACTTGACGACATTGAAAAATAGTACATAACCACACAGATCACAAACAAAAATGTGACCTAACCCTCTTACACTGATCTGGATTTAAAGAGGAGTTACCGCAAACTCCAACCTACTTTTGCTTACAAATGACAGAAATGATTTTTTTCTTGAGGGATGTAGGAAATCCTGTATCCAACAGTCCAAAACCTAAGTGACAGATAAAAAGAGTTAGTATTGCTCTGGATAGCCTGTAAAATGAAACATAAAAGTCCTTTACCCTGGAGTTGACATGTGCTACCTTGGGATAAATAAGGGAGCTTATTGGAACTCCCATTTGAGGGAAAATCAGAATATTTACTAAGGGAGAAAAACTTGAGGACATGACATCTATTTCAAAATATTAAATCCAGTGTTATCAAAGATGAAGTTTAAAGGGATCCATTATGTTTGTGGGGGTGTAAATATGACAGACTTTTTAAAGAGCCACTGGGTGATGTGCAGTAAAACAGAAGATATACATGTCTATGACCCGTCAACTATATAAAGAAATATATCCCAGAGAATCTCTTGCATATATGTTGGTTTGGACATTTATTATAAGTTATTTACAAAATAATAATAGTCAACAACCCAGGAAGAGAATATATCAATTGTGATTTCTTTAAATTATTTTATTTTCATTTTTTTATTTTGATAAAGACTTTATTTTTTTCAATATATGAAGTTTATTATCAAATTGGTTCCCATACAACACCCAGTGCTCATCCCAAAAGGTGCCCTCCTCAATACCCATCACCCACCCTCCCCTCCCTCCCATCCACCATCAACCCTCAGTTTGTTCTCAGTTTTTAAGAGTCTCTCATGCTTTGGCTCTCTCCCACTCTAACCTCCTTTTTTTTTTTCCTTCCCTTCCCCCATGGGTTTCTGTTAAGTTTCTCAGGATCCACATAAGAGTGAAAACATATGGTATCTGTCTTTCTCTGTATGGCTTATTTCACTTAGCATAACACTCTCCAGTTCCATCCACATTGCTACAAAGGGCCATATTTCGTTCTTTCTCATTGCCACGTAGTACTCCATTGTGTCTTTAAATTATTTTATATTTTATAGAATTTTAACTGACTGACCTGGATCTACACAAATCGAAATAGTTGAATCACAAGAAAAAAGTGATGCCAGGTGGAAATAAAAAGGTAAATCACAGAGAAATATATGCTGTGAATTATACAAAATTTTTAAATACACAAAACAATCACATTATTTTAGGGTGTGAATGTACATAGCAAGAAGTGTACACACTTTGAATGGATGTTGGGAAGGAAGGTTTAGCTTAAATGCGATTACTTTAAAAACTACCTGAAGTAAAGCTTGCAAATGAACATGGCTTGTACATAAGTTTAACATCCATTAAATTTAGGCATGTGGTGCACTTCTCTCTAGTTTAAATATGCCATGATTTGTTATTTTAAATTAAAAATGTATCAGGTAAATGTCAACCAAAAGAATGCAGGTGTGATTTAATTAAAAATAGGCTTCAAGAATTAACATAAAATGTAACAAAAAATATTAATGAAAGCTAAAATTCACAAATTAAAACAATAGTCATTAAACATTTATTCACATAACAAATTTCAAATACAGGCCATAAACTGGGTCATGAAAGACATCACAATGAGATTCAACGTATTAACATTTCAAGTGTATGATCTCTGATGATGATGGAATCAGTGTGGAATTCAAAATTACACTACTATGTAGAAAATCCAAGTATTTGTAAATGAACCAACCCAATTCCAAGTAAGACATGATCAAAGAAGAAATTTTAAAAATATATTTTAAGTTAAATGAAAATGAAAACACACATCACAATGGAATGTACCTAAAGTAGTACATGGAGACAGATATGTAAATTTAAATACCTAACTTTTAAAGAAGAAAGGAAAGATATCAAATATTAAAACTTCGACTTTAAAAAGCTAGAAATTAAGGGGTGCCTGGGTGGATCAGTTGGTTGAGCATCTGATTCTGCTCTTGATTTTGGCTCAGGTCATGATCTTAGTCCTAAGATCTAGCCCTGCACTGGGCATGGAGACTGCTTAAATTTCTCTCTCTCTCCCTCTGCTCCTCCTTGGCTAATGTGCTCTTGCAGACATGCAGGTGCTCTCTATCTCTCTCTCTCTCTCTCTCTAAAAAGAGAAAGAAAGAAAGAAAGAAAGAAAGAAAGAAAATGAAAGAAAATGCTATAAATTAAAATCCTACTAAACCCAAATAAATACAAGGAAGACTTAGGGATGACTATCAATAAAGTAGAAAATGTAATTGAGAAAAATCAATGAAAGCAAAAGTTGAATCTTTGAGGAACAAAAAAGAGGAAAACAACCCACAAATATACCAATTACTATGAGTATAAAAGGAAGAATCACTATATTATGTGAGATTTAATGCATTAAACTGTATTTTGTTGAATATGATATGGGAGAGTGCCACACCCAAGAATTAACATCACTTAGCAAAAATTAAGAGTTTGTTGGATATTTGCTTATAGAATTCACAAGCTTCATTTTCATAGTGTTAAAACTCTTGTGTTTAAAATATATAAAAGTATGCAGATTGCAGTCATTGGATATTCATGCAATATAGTTTGCTATATCAACACTTTACTCAGATTGTTAATTCTTTCTATAGCCTTCATTATATAGAGGCATTTTGCTTACATTCTTGATGAAAATTTTCTTTGACAGGAAATTCTATATGATCTAAAAATAGTATTGCATCCCATTTAAAAAAAGAGCCAACCAAACAAAACTGTTAACAAACATTATTTATAATTGGGAAAAAAAAATGTCTCTAGTAGATAATGATTTGGATCCTGGTTCCAACATATTATGGAAAAAACACAGACTCAGTCCAATTCTTTTCATGACATCCTTCAATTAATAAAAAATAAAATAAAATATTCTCCTCCAATCCTAATCATACCATGAAACAACTTTTTTTTCCACCAAATATATCCTTTAAACATATCAGAAAGACCTTTTCTGCAATTTAGCCTTATTTATCTCTAAACTTTCAAGTCTGAGAAAGTTATAACAACATTTAGACAGAGTGGAAACTATGCTCTTTCAGTAGCTGAGAGCTGTATCAAGAATGAAAATAAACAAAATGGGTTTATCTATTATTTCACCAGATATTCACTGAGGCTTGGGTAATGTAGATAAAATAGTAAAAAAAAGGAAAAAGGACAAAATCCTTGCATTTTACATAAATATGTTACATAAATATTATTTGTAACTGTGCTCTATGAATTAACATATGTATGAAGTCATGTGAGCTTCCAACTTTTCATTCTCTCTCTTCTGGATACCCTCAATTTAGAAAACATCCTTGTATAATTTTATAGAGAGAGGAATTAACAGAATATTTCAGCATTTGAAATACTATTTCAGCTGTAGTTTGCCAATGTAGTACTATAAAACCAGCATCTCTTTATTCTGGACTCTAATTTAGCATTAATATAACCTAATATAAAATAGATTTTATGATTATGTCATATTTTGACACAGTGTACCCATGATATAAATTAAAACAACAGGAATTATTTTTAATAGGGATGAATATTCAAATGAACATGTTGTTCAGATACAATTGTCTTATAAAACTATGTGCACATTTGTCTATGGCCTTGTATATATGCCTATCGCATTAGTTGTGACCCAATGAGATTTTATTTTAGAATTTAGTTTATGTCACAAATTATCCTTTTTTAGTTTTGTCTGTCATGTAATTTAATAAAAGTGAATTACAATTTCCTTCTATGCAGTTATTTTCCTTCTTTTCTTCCTTCCTTCCTTTCTTTCTTTCTTTCTTTTTTTCTTTCTTTCTTTCTTAATTTTAAATAGGCTCCATACATGGGGCTTGAACTGTGTGGAGCCCACCACAGGACTTGAACTGATGACCCTGAAATCAAGGCCCTGAAATCAAAACCTGAGCTGAGATCAAGAGTCAGATACTTTACCAACTGAGCCACCCAGGTGCCCCTCCGTCTATGTGGTTCTTAAAGATACTTAGCAGAAACAAGACAAATACAAACTTCTATAGTACTCCTAGATAGTTTTCTGAAAGTTGAGATATAGTTCCTGAGCCAATTTTAGGCTTATGTAAATCTATCATATTTAAATCATTTATTGACTTTCTTCATGGGGATATATTAAAATATTTTCCAAGTATCTAATATTCAAATATGAGTCAATCAACAAAACTCCCTTCACTAGTAGACATTTATCTTGTCAAAATTTAAGTATGTTTCATTTGGCTTTACTTTGTTTGACTTTATGGATTTAAATCTCAGACATTTCTACTTTCTCTTACTTAATACACCAGCCACCTATTTTATCTTTTACAATTAATTCCAGAATTCAAAAAGCACTTTCAACTTGTTTGGAGATTCTGTAGTCTGTATTTTGAAGATTTTGAATTCTTTTAAAAATTTTTAAGTTTTCCGATGTCTTTCCTCTTTACAATGGTCCTTTGGACATTATCAACATGACCTTTGTAATCTACTTTGGCAGTGTGTTAGCTATCAACATAAACACATACAATCATATATTTCCAATACTTTACCATAATTGGATTTAATCTCCCAAATAATATTATTTCCCTTATTTCTAGCTTTAAATAAATTATATTGAAAGATAATAATTGCAAAATTTTTATACTTTTTTTAAAAGTGCATTACATGTATTATGTATTGTGGGTGTTGTGGTATGCGTGTATCTGTGTGAGAAAGAGACAGAAACAGAGACAGAGACAGAGATTTTCCTGTTTCACTTTTAAGCTTGACTCTTCCCCTATCCTTCTTGTTCCTCTTCCCTTCTCCTCCCCCTTCTCCTCCTCCCCCTCCCCCTTCTCCTCCTCCCCCTCCTCCTTCTCCTCCTCCTCCTCTGCCTCTTCCATCTCCTCCACCTCCTCCTTCTTCTTTTCCCTCTTCCTTTCATCCCCTCCTTCTTTAAATCTGGCATTCTTCTGTGTTTGAACAGGTGATTTTTTTTTTTTTTGCATCAGTTTCATCTGTGATCTTGACCAGAAGCACCAATACATGTTATCATTCTTCCTTTATTGGCTTACTTATTAGCATTCTCTTTAAAGAGAGCTAGAAATGACACTTTCTTAACTGAGTTATATAGTTCTTCAGTCTCTGTTGTAAAGGAGAGTTTCCTGATCTCTAGTCAACTTGTGTTTTCTAAAGTTTAAATCTAGTAGCCCTTTGCCCTTTACTTAGAGAAACTAGAAATTGGAAGCTGCTAATTAATTTCTAATATCTTAATATGAAATGGTTTTTAAATGATATTTTAAATTTTGTGTTAATAAATATTACAATATAGTGATAATTATTACAATAAAGGTAAGTATGGAATGTCAAGGGGAAAGCAAAAAGCAACATTTAACCCTGTTCTAGGAAGAATGACGGTAGGTAGTTGAGTGAGGGATAGGGGTTGAATTTATAAAGGCAAGAAGAGATGCATCAAAAGGAGATGCATTGCATGCACAGGCCTACAGTTAAGAGAAGAAACTAATTCCAAATGGCTGAAACATATGAAGTTTCAATGTGGGGGTCAAGATAGAAGCCTGCATATTGGTTGGAAATACAGTTCAAACAATAATTGAGGCCAGATAGCTCTGTATAACATGCTGAGGAGTTTTACAGTTTAGACGAGACACTGTAGAATGCTCAAAAGGGAACTGACAACACAAAAGTTTTTTTTTTCTTTTTTTAAGATTTGTAAATAAAAGGTTAACAATAGTTGTCTGTGGGTTTTCCTACCCTCAGTAATGCCTAAACATTTGATTTGTGGTTTAATTCTTTTTGCATCACTAATTTAATAAATTTATAAGAGAATAAATTTATAAGATTGAAAACGTTTGAGATTCTAGTCAAAGACTACGTTCTACAGATAAAGCATGTATGCTTTTTTGTGAAGATTAGTAATATGTAGGGAATAGCCAACACTGATAAGACGCATTTGAACAAAAGCATAAGAATTAGTTCACTACCCTGGAACAGGGCCAAATGCCTAGCTTAGAATGAAAGATGAGGGATCCCCCAAAATGATGGCTTCCCTGAGCTGAAATTGTTTGTGTCTACCCATACTTGTCACTTTTGGGTACACATGTTCCATAGCGCAGTGACTGCATTATCAAAGCTGTGTCTGGAACTGAAAGACATGGGAAATCTGCTAGTTCTGAAAATGATATTGTGGCCTATCTTGTATTATTCTTCAAAGCTAAACAAACTTGTTGCTGGAAGAATCCTGGTGTTTCTCGGGAGTTTGTTAATCCAAACCTAAGTGCCCACTGCTGTGGCAGAGCAGAGTAAGCATTGCAAAACCTATTTATCTGATACATTCAAGTGGTGGAACAGTAGAAGTAGGGAGACTTATTTAGAAATTTGAGCACTCTGATTGTAGTTAGAATAGACAGGTCAAGAGACGTACTGACACAAAACACGATAGTGGTAGTGAGGATGAAGGGGACCAGATAAATTCTGGAGAGGTTTAGAGCACAGATTTAATAAGACTTGAGGATTAATGTCATGGTAAGGATGAATGAGAAGGAAAAATATGAAATAATTTCTGAGTTTCTGTCTTAAGTCACTGAGCAAGAGACATAGGATGAAGATGAGGATTAAAGAAGAAGATGATGAATTCTCTCCTATACATTTGGAGATCTACCAAGAAGAGGTGTGTTGCAATTACTTGCAGTTAGTTGTTTCATTTGAAGGGTTTAATTGAATGCAAATCAAGTCTCTTTTTATCTTACCAATATTATAGAAGTATATTTAGTGTTGCTTCAGCTCATATTTTATTTCCATCATAATCCTTCCCTTGAATGAATAAAATGTATTATTTAATACTCCTATAAATTTACTGCATTTTCTTGGCTCACTGTCATTGTTTAATTTTTAATAAACTGCTGGACACCTTCTTAGGTACCTAGCTCAAGTCTTATTAATCTACAAGACCATGATACACTTTTACAAATAAACTCCTCATCTTTGAATTCTCAATTTGTAATGTAAGTAGTAATAGTAAAATTTATTTCAAGATTTTCCTTGTGAAATACATGTTAAGATGTGTTAAGACATACATATATAACTTAGGATGATGGTATGTGTATATATATATATACACATATATATACACACATATATATATATATATATACATGCATGTTCTATATACGTACACACTTATACATATATATACATGCATCTGTGTGTATATATGGGTGTGCACATATATAGAAATATTCTTTATTTATCATTTCCTATGGCACTTAATATTTCCTGCATTTGATCCCATGTATGTGTCTGTGTGTATGCATGTGCATTTATATATCTTAATCTGTACACAAGATTATAAGACTTCCAAGGGATAGTGCTATATCTGACTTAATAGTCATACCCCTCACAATGCTTGCTCAGTGGCTTTCAATACATATTTTGGTTAAATAAATGGCTTAGTGAATGAATAATGAATATTCCATCAGGGGAATATAGTGGGGAAAAATAGCCTTGTATATTATACTCAACAGCTATTTGAACAAGAACTTGTGAAGGCAATAACACTTAAACATGTATGGTTTTGGTCCCTTTGAAGCTCTATATATTTTATAATAGCTACAAAATCCTTCTCAGGTAAATGATTTAACCTAAAGTCTTTTATAAATGAACTTAAAGATATTTTCTCAATTTTAGGGATACATCCTGCTTCTAACCTGGTAAATACTGAAACCTTTCCAAGAGGATAAAATTTTGAGAATGTATGTATGTATACCCACACCTAAAAAATACATTCTTCTGAAAAATTTGAAACTTAGAAAAAATGTTAATATAAGGAAGTCAGGTTACCAGTTCTGAACAGGTACTTTTTAAAGTATTTTTAAATGTTTGTTTATTTTTGAGAGAGAGAAAGAAGAGAAAGAGAGCAAGTGGGGGAGGAGCAGAGAGAGAGAGGGAGACACAGAATCTGAAACAGGCTCCAGGCTCTGAGCTGTCAGTATAGAGCCAGAGACGGGCTGGAACGCATGAACCATGAGATGGTGACCTGAGACAAAGTTGGACGCTCAACCAACTGAGCCATCCAGTTGGCCCTGAACAAGTACTTTTAAACAGAGTATTTTTCAGAAGACAAATTAGCAAGAGTGATTTTGTTGTTTATATTGCTTTTTTTTTTGAAATTTAGAAATGTATTCTTAACAACCCCCCCCCCAAACTCAGTTAAACACAGAAGGAAAGAGCAAGCTAATTAGCTTTTGTATAACGCTGTCATGTAAAGCCATACCTTTAAACAGAAAACTTCCAATATAAATGATATAAAGTCATGTGCTATCCTGTTGAAATTTCTCTAATGATAAAAATATGTGTGTTGGCCAATATAACAACTAACCCCAATTCATGACTGAGTACTTGAAATGTAGCTAGTAATAGAGAAAAACAGAATTTTTAAATTTCCTTTTAATGAATTTTAATTTAAATATCCACATGTAGCTAATGGCGATAATATAGGAAAGCAAAGCAAGGACTGAAAGATTTTAATCAGTCAAGACTTCATGCACAAGCATGCATCTACTGAAATACATCACACATAGGTTTTCTGAAAATGAATAATCACTTTAGGCTTTTTTTAAAAAATAAATTGCCACAGGGATCCACAAAAGCCTAATTTTGGAAAGAACAAATGAGTATAGATTTACTACCATGTTAATTAGTGTTTAAGGGTGTTAAGAAACAACAAACAAAAAGATAATAAGGATATGAAAAAGTACCTGTTGGAACTACTTAGGGAACAAAATAGCAGTTCTCTCTGATGGCCCAATTTGACAAAATTTCAGTAAGTCTGTCAAAGAGAATAGTTTGCCAAAAGACAATATTGTCCAATTAAAATACTCTATGTGCAATTTTGTTAATATGTTTATTTTAAAAACAGAGATACTGTTCTTTTGTTTGAAGTCTAGTTGATGAGAAAATATATAAATCACATTTACCACCTTTGTTATTCCCAATTATTTTGTGTGACTTTTTGCATTTATTTGGAAGAAGCAAAGAGAAACTTAACAATTTTTTTGCCCTGGTTACTTAGGTAATTTGGAAAACTCCTGTAATTAGTCCAAGCCTTTGAAATACTCTGATTTGGATTAAAAATGAGCATTTTTGTTGAAAGATTATACAATGTAATACAATTCTTTTTGGTTAGACATCTTGTTAAATTTATTTAGTCTAATTTTCAAGAGACTGTAGAGATACACATTATCTAGTTCTATGTAAACAATGTCAAAATTGTCTTAAAATGCTCATATACAGACTCAAATTAAACAAAACATAATCACATTGATTATAATATTGTGGATGCAGCAAATACTTTGAAAATAAAGATAAAAGAAAAGTACACATAATAAAGGGATATAAGCTAAATTTACTAAAAATCATTAGTCGTGTTAAGCATAAAATCTTGAACCTAAAATTAACTCAGTGCCTTCTACCAGTCTGTGAAAAATGGAATCAAAATAAATTATGCAGATCTTGCTTTCTAATAAAATGACTCACATAATTCGATTCCAAGAAACAAAGTGGTTTTTTTAAAAATCTGAATTCTGATGAGAATTAATTTGGTATGTTGTATCTTCAATGATAGATGTATAAATGTATTTAATATGGTTATTTATTATCTTGACCCTGTAAAAAAAAATAAAACTTAAGTGCATACTTGTCAAAATATTAACTTAAATTTTTGCTTCTGAAACTATTCATATCACAAGAAAACTTGATGCCTTTAAAAACAGAACTACCTTATGACCTAGCAATTGCACTACGAGGTATTTACCCAAAGGATACAAGATACTGATTCTAAGGGGCACATGAACCCTGATGTTTATAGCAGCATTGTCTACAATAGCTAAATTATGAAAAAAGCCTATATGTCCATCTCGACTGACAAATGGATAAAGATGATTGATAAACATGAATATTACTCAGCCATCAAAAAGAACAAAATCTTGCCATTTGCAATGATGTGGATGGAGTTAGAGTGTATTATGTTAAGTTAAATAAGTCAGTCAGAGAAAGACAAATGCCATATGATTTCACTCATATGTGTAATTTAAAACACAAAACAGATGAGGGTGCCTGGGTGTCTCAGTTGGTGAAGCTTCAAACTCTTGATTTCAGCTCAGGTCATGATCTCATGCTTCATGAGATTGAGCCCATGTTGGGCACAGAGTCTGCTTGGGATTCTCTTTCCCTTTCTCTCTTCTCTGCCCCCTTCAAATTAAATAAATAATTTTTTTTTTAAAAATCACAAAACATGAACATAGGTGAAGGAAGAAAAAAAAAGAGGGAGGCAAACCATAAGAGACTATTAACTATAGAGAACAAACTGTGGGTTGTTGGAAGGGAAGTGGGCGGGGGAATGGGCTAAATGGGTGATGGGTATTAAGGGGTACACTTGTTGTGATGAGCACTGGGTGTTATATGTAAGTGATGAATCACTAAATTCTACACCTCAAACCAGTATTATGCTGAATGTGACCTTAGTATAATTTAAATAAAAACTTGAGTCAAAAAAAAAGGAAAAAAATTTCATGTCTGAGTATACATTAACTTTATTCTTTTGGGACTTTATAGTATAAATAATAACTGCAACAAATAAGTATCATAAAGTAGAAATTAAAAGCATTTCCCAGGGGCAAAAACTAAATAAAATGTGTGCGCATGTGTTTATATATTCTTTTTGATTATTTTATCTACTTGTCTGTTTGAAGACATCAGACATCCACTAAAGCAATCAGGATCTAAAAGGATAGGATCATGAAGGGGGTACCAACCATGAAACACAAAGAAGTGACATGCCTTCTAGCCCACAGTATCAATTCTGTATGCTGTACAATAAGCTGAGGGTTTGAGTTCCCTTAGCTAAAGGCCAATAGGAAGATGTAGAGACCCAAGCAAAATTTTGAGAGGTTTTGTGAGACAATATTAGACACCAAGGATGAGGATCCTGGTGAGAAAAGCAGGACACAGATCAGTCACTTGCTCTCTTTCCCCCTCAAGACACCAGAATGCTTTACAGAAGGTACATGGGAAATCAAGAAATTCAGTAAAGTTTCTTGAGTGAAGAGCAAAAAGTTTGTGACTCTTCCAATCCTGAGGACCCAAAGTATACAGCCCAGAAGGGACCCCAATGACCATTTGGGACTCACAGCAATGTGGTTATGACTGTGCGGTAGGCAAAAATTTTCTGAAAGTTATAAAAAATCATTAAATATAAAAAGAAAAAATATAAATTTGATTATATTGATATTTATAACTACTATTCATGAAAATGAAGACAAAATAAAGCTATAAAGTGGAGAATAAGTTTTTTTTTTATGTTTACTTATTTATTTTGAGAGAGAGATATTGTGTGTGTACAAGTGAGGAAGGGGAAGAGACAGGGAGAGACAGAATTCCAGGCAGGCTCTGTGTTGTCAGTGCAGAGCCCAAAGAGAGGCTCGAACTCGTGAACTGTGAGATCATGACCTAAGCTGAGATCAAGAGTAGACGTTTAACCAGCTGAGCCACCCAGGTGCCCCTTTAATTTTTTTTTAAGTTTACTTATTTATCTTGGAAAAATACATTTTCTAATACATGTGTCCGACAAAAATTTAGCCCTTAATTAATTAATTAATTAATTCCTTGTATCAAATAGAAAAGAAGCAGAAACATTAGTAGAAAATGTGATCCACTAATTAAAGATCTTCAACAAAAGTTGTGAGAAGGATATCTAAATAACCAATAACATGTGAAAAATCACTCAACATCATTGGTGATCAAAGAAATGCAAACTCAAATTACAGTGTTATCACGCATACCAGCATGGCTAAAACGAAAGGTACAAACAACCTCATACGTTGACAAAGATGTGAAGACACTGGCATATACATTGATAATGAAGGTTTAAGTTTTTATAAATACTTTGAAAAGAGCATCTATTAAAATTTAACATACACATACCTGTAATTCAGCAATTCCTTTCCTGGCAATATGTAGCAGAAATCCATATTCATGTCCACGAAATACATGTTTATTTTTATAAGCAACTAACAAAATGTTTTCCAAGGTGATTGCACTGAGTTACATTCTTGCCAGAAATGTATGAGTGATCTTGTGACCATGCATCCTTAATAGCATTGTCTTATCACTCTTTTTATTTTACGTATTCTGATATGTACATACTGATATTTCATTGAACTTTTAATTTTCATTTCCCTAGTGGCTAGTAGTGTTTAATATCTTCATGTGCTTATTTTCTCTTTGTATATCCTGTTTTCTGTACATCTTAGCCCATTTCTTAATTGGATTATGTATCTTCTTAATGTTAAGTTTCAAGGGTTATTTAAATATCATTTTGCTGTTACTAGTCCTCTGTCAGATATGTCATTTACAAATATTTTCTTTAGTCTGTAATTTGTCTTTTTACTGTAACAGATTCTTTTACAGAGTAAACCATGAGGTGTAATTGTGTCAATTTTCCTTTTATGGCTCATGTTTTTTTGTGTCAAATCTAAGCAGTTTTGGTCTAGACTTAGTTTCTAAAGATTTTTTTTTCATTTTGATTTTTACTAGAAATTTTATAATTTTATGTTTAAAGCCATTATCGATTTTTGTAAATTGTATATACACTGTGTGATTTAGTGAAGGTTCTTCATTTGACTGCTGATGCCCAATTGTTCTAACACCACTTATTGAAAAACTATTCCTTCTCCACTGAATTACTTTTATTCCTTTGTCAAAATTAATTGAGCATATTTGTATGGATCTATTTCTGCAGCCCCTATTGAAACTTCATTTTTAATAGACAGAAACTAAAATCAATTTAAATTCCCATGAACTTTTAGGTTGGCCAAATAAATAGTGGTCATCATAGAGTGGAATACTATAAATTTATAAGAGTATAAAACTATTACTGTACTCACACACAAACATACATATAGCAGATGAATCTCAAACATAATACTGAGCAAAAGAATTCAGGCATAATATGTCTTCCCATTTGTAGAAGATTCAAAATGGTCAAAACTATTTATAGGTTACAGAATAACAATTACATTTATCATTGGGAAATGACTGGGAAGCGTCATAACAGAGCTTCTTAGGTGTCAATAATATTCTGGTTTTTTATGTTTGTGATGGTTAGCCCAGTATGTTTACTTTGTGAAAATTTTCTAAATTGTTCATTTAAGGTCACTGAATTTTTCTGTATGCTGGTTGTTGCAATATTTCAATTAAAATATGAGTAAAAATACCCTAGTCTCTCTTTCATTCCTTGATCAGTTTGAGTGGGGAGAATGTATACTGTTCTTGTACATGTAAGATGTACTAGGCTAAGGTTGAAAGACTAAGAATCCTGCTCAACTTGTATATTACTCAATATACATAAACCTTTCTCACTGATACCTTACAAATCCAATTCTTCCATGTTTCCCAGCACCGAGAACAATTTCTTCATATTTTATGTCACTTAACTATTGGATATGATACTATGAAGATGAGGAAATAACTTCATATTACTCAAATTGTTTGACAATACAGAGACATTTTTTATTTAGTCAAGTTGAATATGTATAATGCTTAAAAGTTTATTTTGAGAGAGAGAGAGTGCATGAGCAGGGGAGGGGCCGAGAGTGAGGGAGAGAATCTCAAGAAGGCTCTGTGCAGAGCTTGACATGGGGTTTGATTCCAGGAACTATGAGATCATGACCTGAGCCAAAATCACAAGTTGAATGCTTAACTGAATGAGCCACCAAGATGCCCCTAAGTTAACTTTATATTTTAAAGAATTTAGAAGAACTTTTGGCACATAATGAGTCCAATGTATAGACAGAACTTACAAATAGAATAAAAAGTAAAAATGCAAATGTGCATAGCTGAACTTAACTTTTTTATTCAATATAAACTTTAAGATATTTGATGAAATGAAATTATAATGGGATAACAAAATCTTTTGATGTGTTTTCATCTTTTAGTGTCTTGTAATTTTTACAGTATTGTGGGGGGAAAAAAAGAATCAGAGTAAAATGTCACACAAAGAAGAAAATAATCCCTTTCAAAGAAGTTAAGATAGGATCTTTATGGAGAAATCCATGACTCGCCAAAAAAGTCCCTTATTCTAATCTCCCTCAACTTTTAGAAAAACCATAGCCCATAACCTACAGGGGTTATGCAGGACATATTTCCCTCATTTTTAGAATTGTTTTGTACAAGTATAATATACTATCTGAATAATGTGTCAATACAGGTTTCTTTCTATGATATAATTTACATGTGAAATTTTATTCACTGGTACTACTTGTTTCCACTTCACATTATTATGCAGAATGTTGTTAATTTCCTCTGTACTCTTCTCTGTCTGCTTTCTCTCTCTCTCTTTTGAGATAAAAGCTGTAAACTTTTCATGGCTAATGACTACTCTATTACACAAAGACCCTGTCAAAGCTTTTAAATACCCGTAGTGATCTTTCATTAATCTCTTGGACAAGTCAATTTCCTACAGTTTCTGTTGGGTATGTTTGTGGATACTGTGGTTCACTGAGTTATAGAAGAAAAACATTAAATTGGTAAAAAAAAAAAGATACAGGTTTATATTTATAGGCATGATGAAAGATATATGGTTAACAATGATGTAGGCATTTAGCAGCCAATAAAATTGAAATAACAGATATTTAGCCAGGTCTTAAACTTCTGATAAGCAATTCTAGCTTAAATTTAGAAGCAGAAGTGAAATAAACAGTACAGTAGGCAACATCACTCAGGATGGATTAAAGAAAATTTTTGTAAAGAATAGATTTTGAAATGGCTCAGGAAGTACTGCATTTGACCAGAAAAAGAAAAACAAAACAAAACAAAACAAAACAAAACAAAACAAAAACTTTAAGCTAGTGAATTCACAGTGAATGAGCAAAAGATATGATCTGAATGAATGATATACACAGTATCAGGAACAATTTGCAACTAATATATTATAGGGGACAATGGCTAAGAACATGAAGTGGAAACAAGTTCTACCAGTGAGTAAAACTTTACATGTAAATTATATCATAGAAAGAAACATGTATTGACAGATTGTTTTAGACCGAGTATGTTATACGTGTACAGAGCAATTCTAAAAATGAGGGAAATATATCCTGAATAGGATTATGATTACGTATTTGTGAATTTTTAAACCAAATAAGAGAATTTAGAATGAAAAGCTGCATTGGAGGATAAGGAATAAGTTTTATACTGGATATTTGCATACATTAAATAAGACAACAGGGGCACCTGAGTGGGTCAGTCGGTTAAGTGACTGACTTGGGCTCAGGTCATGATCTCCCAGTTTGTGAGTTCAAGCCCCGCGTCGGGATCTGTGCTGACAGCTCAGAGCCTGGAGCCTGCTTCAGATTCTGTGCCTCCCTCTCTCTGCCCCTCCCCTGCTCATGCTCTGTCTCTCTCTGTCTCTCAATAACAAATAAAAGTTAAAAAAAAAAAAAGACAACATCTATTTACAATTTTTAATCATTAATTATATTGAACTTTGGACATCCTAGTTATTTTTTTTTTCCATTCATTATCAATTATAAAGAGTAAATGGGATTTTACCTGGCACATCAGTATCCTAATGCAGAGACCGGGAAAATTTTACACTGTTTGTCAAAATCCAGGTCAAAATCTGTTAGTAGGTCAAGATCAGCACTTCTAAAAATGTAGTGAATGGAATGGAATAGAACACAATATAAAAGAAAGTACCAGAATGCATCTCAAGTAGCAAGGGTTAAGTGTGGGTGTGTGTGTATATGTGGGCACTGCAAGCTGGATCATTACACAAAAGGAACTTAGTTTTTAGTGTGGATCACTCAAAACATGATACAAACCACTGCTATAGGGAGTTAAAAAGCACTCTGTAGAGGCAGATGTCCTGGGTTTGAATCCTGAATACACCAATATCAAGTGTGTTGCATTGGCATGTTATCTGTTATTTGTAAAATAACTGAACAATCAAATATCATAATTCATAACACTTTCACAGGTTTACTGGGATGGTTGAATGAGTAAATATATGTGTAGGGGTAATAATGGTGTCTGGATCATATTAAATTACAAAATCAAGTCAGATATGCTACATGCAGTAAAGAGCACTGAGTATTCAGCAGTCACTAGTGTCACATGTTTTACCATAGATGTCAGAAAACTCTCTACCTTTAATACTATGGCCGCTAATGGAGACTCAGATTCTGGAAGTAAATCTTTAGACAGTTGTATAATCCACAGGACTACAGTGAGAAAGGGCTATAGCTAATTGGCCAGAGCTCTTGGTTTTAAAGGCCTTTTGATTCCTTTCATTTTTCTTACACCTCATGGAGGCAGCCTTCTAAGCCCACTGGTCATTCATTTGTATTAAAATATTTGAAAAATTCTCTTCGGCTCCAGAAATATTTTATTGGAGATCAACTGAAAGTTGAAATGATTTGATATGTGATCAGCAATACCAGAGTCTTTTGTTCACTGATTTTCAGGACTTCGTAATATCTAGTTCACCAGCCTTTGGAAAACGTATGAAACCACAATGATTTCTGTTTTTTAAAAGAAAAAAAATCAGAAGAATTCTGATTCTTTCCAAAATTTATGCTTAATTTAATAAAACATAAAGTTTAAGAGGCAATGACTATTACAGTGTCACTATTTTACACATTTTTATAACTATTCCCATTTTTTCCACAATAATGTTGATTAAGTTAAAATAATTCCACTGTTCTCTTTCTCATGCCCTTTGGTGTCACTGATGCTTTCTCTTCTAACCTCTCCTCCTTACAAGTCATTTCCTTTCCTTTCACTATATCACTTTTACTTTTCTCATTCTCACTTTTACTAAAGGGTCAGCCTCAAACCAAATTTTAAAGTATTACATTCAAGATACAAAATAAATACATCAATGTTTTAAAGAATGCTGGTAGCTGATATATCAATTACTTGAATTGATATCATGGGGAAAAGAGTATGTAAATAATATATTAAACATACATTTTTTTAATACTTTTTATGAACATTACTACCTTCAAAGTAAATATAAATAGTTAAAATACAAGAATGCCTATTGTAAAACTATTACAAAGTAACTAACTATACTTGTGCTGTTTTCAGACAATTCTTTCTTTTTTATGTATGTTTTATACACATATAACTTAAAAATAAAAAATTTTAAAGACCTCCAATCTGAATAATGTTCTGAAAACTTAGGTAGCAATGACATTGTGATCATGAATACTCCTACATTTTAACAGGTAACTTTTTTTGAAAATAAATGCCTTGAAATTTCAAAAGAACACCTTCAATTGTACAATCCATTAGAATTAACACTCACATATGTAGACCCTGCAAGCATAATAAATAGATTATTTAAATGTTATTCCCCTAGGGCAATGAGCGCACATTGGAGAGCCTTGGGAGTGGTCTGTGTACTTTTGTTGCAGGTAAATTCCTTATTGTGTGCTTCCATTTCCTCAACCATAAAGCAAGGAGAGGAAAGGAACCAAGCCCACTGGGTAGCAGTGAAGACTAAGAAAGTTGCTATACACAAATCACTTAGAACAAGGCCAGATTTGTGAGCCATACATGCTACCTATATATTTATTAATTACTTCAGAGATGAGTATTACAAAAAAAGCTAACTCAGAATCTAAGACATTTTTATAATTTTATGTTATCTAGTAATACTCCCGTTCCTGGGAAAGCATATTTAACAATTCTAGTTTAATTTATTACAGAATTTTACAGTTAATGTATAGGTAGAGGTTTAATATGAAGGAAGATTCTTTAAGTGGGCAATGTTTCTAGGCTATAAATCTGAATTTGAATTGTGGAAAGATATTAATGTTATAATCCTCAAACTTAACTATGCAAAAGTATCATTGAAATACATGCAGTTTTATACCCCCATAATCTCTGAATTCAAACTCTGGGTGAATGTACATATTAACCAGGCATTACAGGAGATTTTGATACAGGTAGACAGACCTGGCAAAACACACTATGATTAAAAAACATTTCCCTCTAAAACCGTCTCCAAATTTCTTACCTATGATGAATAATAGTACATAGATTTGTTTGATTTCACATGTAAACTCAGGCAGTGAACATTCTAAAATGTTGTTCTTCGATTTCAAAAATATGACTGAGAAACTGAATATTCAAGAGAAATTTTGACCAAATAAAATATTTTTAATGTTTTTCTGTCAATAGATATTTCCAAATGCAAGATTAAAGAGAGAAAAAATAATGATAAAATGAAGAGTGTATGCACAGAATGATTATATCTTCTTAAAAATAACTATGTTTTCAGTTGTACAAATATAAAAATAAAAGGAAAAGGTTAAGACCAATAAACTGGAACAAAGGGATTTACAGATGAGTTGTCAGGATAATTTCATAATATTCTATCTAGAGAAATATCATGGTGGAGTAAAGGATAATCAATATTAAAATCTTAATTGAGATTTAACAGATTAAAATTCACAATGTTGCAAATTGGCTTTTTATGGATTGCAGAAACATGCCTAATATAGCATTTTTAATGGATACTAAAGATTCATTAACAAACAGCTGAAACAGCATATATAAATAATGGTTGTTGGATATTGAAAAAAGAAAAAAAAATCTTAAAACTAAGAAATTAGCAAATTATGTTTGCCTCATTGTTTGCAGCTTGCAAAAAGTCACTGGTTGATGGTCTCTTTAAAATTAGAATATACTGCTTGGTATTAGGCTTATGCTGTCAGTGACACCATTTCCTGCCTTCATGCTTTTCGGCCCTATTGGATCCCACTGACATGGGATGAAATCTTGTTCTGCCAATTTCAGACACAGATGTGGCTTTCCCATTTGCTTTTTCAATGTGTTAATTTGTCTCCAGATTGGGAGTCCATACACCTGGCATTTCTTACCACCATACCCTAGACCTCCTATGTAAAATCCAATATGGACATGAAACTTTTAAGAACATGTGAATTTAAAATGCAAAGCTTTCTTTTTCTTAAAATTAGATGCTTATGTAAGTGTCCTTGAACTTTTGCCCCCCTTACCTTTCTGCTTTATTTGCTAGCAATTTTATAATTTGGGGTGTATGGTTGATATTAATAAAATTTGTTTTTAACAAAAACAGCTTAAGAAAACAATACTATATATTAAAGGAAGAAAAAAATCAAGGAAGCATGAATAAATTTCATAGAATGATTACAATGGGAATTGCCAGAGTAATATTTGAGTAACACAAAATACATATTTAAAAGAATCACGTATGAGTAGCATAGTATTCTAATCCATGAATTGTACTTTCTTTTTTGTTTATCTCGTATGGAGAGGCACTGTAAAGGACTTTTTCCCTTCTTCCTTTTCCTTTTTTGACACAAGAAAAGAGAAATATTATACTCTATGACGTGCAGTATCCAATAGTTACAAGTTAAGAAGGCAATTATGCATCTTTTTCCTGAAAAGGACAAGTAGCTAGTTATGGGCCACTTGCAGAGATCATTTTCAAGCAGATCCGTGTCACGACAGAATGATATGACAGAGACTCAAAAGATTCAGACTCGATGGTGGGAGACAGGATAAAATGTACCTTTAGTCTCCAATTAGAACCAAGTTAGACTAATTTGGGACTGATGACAGATGATGTCCATTGACATAAAGAATATGTGCACTGAAATTGTTTTAAATTAGTTGTATATATTGCTAAAAGTTACATTTTTTAAAAATAAAAGTTGCATTCTAAATGATATAATAACTAATTTTGTTATTACATTTATAATGTTTGAGCTTTGTATGAAGGGATAGTTTAATGGATCATACACTAAAACTATTGAGCTTATCTAGTTATACCATGGAAAGTGTTAGCTTAGTAACTTATTCTTGGACACACTCATTTGCCAGTTTGTGGAACATGAATTATCCTTCCCTAAGAAGGATAATTTAACTTTATAAACAAGAATTAGGATACATTACAGAAAGTATTACACATGATCACAAAGTCTGCCAATATCCTTGAAAAATGACCTCTTGAACCTCTTCTTTCAGTTCCATTCATTAAATGATTATTTCTCTTACTTTATGCTATGCATTTTTCTAGATATTGGAGACACAGAAATAAGACTTGATGTCTGCTTTCATACCATTTTGACTATTAAATGGACATATAAATAACTAAAAACAAGGCAATAGGAATACAAAAACCAATGCTGCTAATAAATTATTATAGATTCTAAAGAGAAGTATGGGTAAGAGACTCTGAACTTTATAGGCAAGGTCAACCTATTCTGATGGGGTATCTGGTGGAGGTACAGAAAAAAATTATGGGGAAAGGTGATGATCCAGACAGGAATGGCAAAATGAAAATAAGAAATAGAAATTTGTGACATTATAAGGAATTCCATCTCTACAAGAAAACAATCCATGTTTAAAACTGTTTCTAGGACAACTGTTACAAAGTGACTATAAACAAATAAATTTGGATATTAAAAATATAATCCAGAGCCCATCTGCAGCAACTCATAATTCTACCATCATGAATATGATTCAAAAGGCCATTCATAAAAATCAGGGCATATTTTTTTCTGGATTATAAAAATGACTGTTTTCTTGCTGTCACTATACCTAAAACAGTTCTTCCAATCCCCAATTTTGTTTTTGTTTTACTAAGTGTTCTCATAAGAAAGCTTGTTCAGCAAAATACCTGTTCAGATATTGCTAAAAGTAGAATTTTACTAATTATTATTTTAATATGGGAATAAAAGTAAAATGACTGATTAAAAAATCTCCTTATTTTGGGCGACAAGGTCTTCACTGGATATCTACAAGAACATAATGCAAGTAAAAAGATAATTGGTGATGTAAGTTTGAAAAATAAAATAAATAGGTGAATTGTAAGGAAATAGGATGATGCATAAATGATTCCAGGTAAGAGAAGATATGATGGCCAATAGCATGTGGAGATGCCAGGCTGAGAAAGATGTTAGTTTTCTATTTATTTTATTGATAAGAAGCATATCTGTAAGCAAATCAATTCAGAAAGTATGAATATTAAATTGATCATCTGAAAAACACTATCCTAGGTAATTTGGAGGTGATACAGGAATCATCTTTTTAATAAGAAAATTAGCCACTAAAAAATATAATTCAAGATGCAAATGATTCTAGAAACGTTAAGGTAGAGATGGAGAATAAGCCTGAAAAAATCAGGTCATCTTTATTCAACATATACTCACTGAATAACCACAGTCTACCTACCGAAACTAGGATCAGGCTGGAAACAGATGAATGTCCTTCAGTTGCTTAAACTTTGGTACATGAGTTTTTAAGTTCTAACCCTTTATTTCTAAGCAGAAATGAATAAATAGACTAATAAAAATTACTGTTATAAACACTATAAAATATTATGAGATACAAAGAAGATAATGGTTTAACAGTTATTACCAGGTGATGAAAATGAAATTGCTAGAATCAAGGACACATTGAGAGGCCTTAGTAAGAGAGCAGATCACTTATTCACCAGAAATGGGAGTGAAAAAAGGGAAAATGTGAAAAAAAGAGTTATTGGTATAAAGAACCTCAAAACAAACAACCATCATAACAAATAAATGTCATGAGGATTGCCCAGGAAATACCATATTTAAAGTACAATTATCCTGAAGAAAATATTTTTACTCTGTGTGTTAATCAAAAGGGTATCTTTCATTAGAAAGCTACATAAAATGCATTTCATTCAGAATATTTATTGAAGTAACAAGTAGACATTTTGAACAAAATCAAAATATAATTGACTTAAATCAGTGATATAGCACTTAAATGCATGAGAAAAGAAAATCACAAAATGTTTTATGATTCAACTGGTTCATCATATTAGGAAATACTTTTGAAGAGTTTCTAAAACACTATAAAGTTGCAATGCAAGAGTAAAATCAATCAAGATTCCCTTGCTAATCTTTCCATAGTGCAATTGTAAATTATTGGAAATCCACTTATATATGACTATGAGGCGTTTTGGGAAACTATAAGTAAAAAACCATTAACCTTGAGTGTGTGTGTGTGTGCGTGTGTGTTTCAAAGAGTCAATTGCCATGATCTGATCAACATGACTAGGTTATTTTTGGTGAAAGGGTAAGATTATATTTGAATATTGGAACTATAAGAAAAATCAATTTTATTTTAAATTGCATATTAAAACACAAGGGAATGTATATTGAACAAACAGAACACATAGCTGTCAGTGCAATTAAAATTTCAGTTGGCATCTTAAAGATGACAAAATGAAATCGTTTTTAAGAAATCAAATTAACTAATGCAATACTCATACAAACACTGGAGAAGAAGTTTCTTAGCTAAGCTGTTTGGAAAGCAAAGCAAACATTAAACACATTTTCCTAACACGTGTAATATTTTTAAATTGTCTCTTCTATAGTGTAAGCCACTCTGCTATAGCACCAGATTCTGACTTTATTGGTGTATATTTAAGTGACTTCAGTCCACATTCGTTCAACATTAAAGGTTCACAAGGGTACCTGGATGTCTCAGTTGGCTAAGCATCCAACTCTTGATTTAGGCTCAGGTCATGATCTCACAGTTTGTGGGCTCGAGCCCCACTGACAGTGGGGATCCTCACTGACAGTGTGGATCCTGCTTGGGATTCTCTCTTCCTCCATCTCTTTCCCTCTGCCCACTCTCCAAAATATAAATAAACATTAAAAAAAAGTTCATGAGCTATGTGATTTTATCAATCAAGGGACAGTCAGGAGACAAATTCCTCCTTAGTACTTTATATGGAGTGAATTTAATATGTGATTGTTAACTAAGTACAAGTTTGTTAACTAAGTAACAGAATGGGTAAAAGGAGAACTCAGGCATCATGAAAGTAGGGACCTTATGTAGCAGCCACTACTCCAGGAATGAAGGAAGAGACACTATTGGAATTATTGAAATTTTGAAATTTAGAAGAGGGCCCTGAGAAGCTGAAACTCAGGCCTCAGCTGATGTGGTGTCTGTCACAGGAGGGGCCCCATGGTGCTAAGACTCTTACCTCCAAGGAGGAAGCATCTGTTACTTAGTGCTTATGTCTCTGAAAGATACAACAAGGCTATTTTTGTAAATGTTTGGAAAAGCTCAAACCATCCAGCTACTGCTCCAGAAAGGAAGTGTTTCTGCCAAGATGAACAAATGGGGCTGGGGTGATGCTCACAGAAACTGCAAGCCTCCAACTCTCCATCAGCGCCCCCTCCTGAAAGAGCCTAACAGGGAGGAGCTGACAAGCAGAATATGGAAGAGCAGGTTGGGAGCTAAGAGGAAATAATTTAATAAACTGTCTAGCACTGAATCCTCTACCAGAGGATTAAAAGGACTTCTTGGGGTAAATGTCAATAAATTTAATTTAATAACATACATCAGGAAATTTATTCTTCATTAGTATCAAGCCTAGTTTTAAACTAATCCAGTAGTGGTTGGACGATTAGTACATATAGTGATGCAAAAGCAACAACAAAATCAAAATGTAATCATGATATCATACATTTCAAACAATGAAGAATCATAGGGAACATTTTCTAAAGGTGAAAATATTTCAAAGGATCCTTGAATAACTTGCCCCAAATCATAACAATGACTACTGATGGGAAGAAAATTTCAACTCAATTTTTGATTCTTGTTTTCTACTTGTTAGAATACAAGTGCCCTCTATTCATTTGCAAATAGGTAATATTGGCAGCAAAAAACATTTTTAGTATATATTTTTTTGATATAAGGAAAGTGATGAGGCCTTAAGAAGTTAAATGACTATAAAATCATAAACAAGCTAGTACTATCTTCTCATCTAAGACTTTTCCCTCTACTTCATGCTCTCTTTTCTTCTTTTGCTGTAAATCTGATTCAATTATGGGAAAAGCCAGGAAAAACCTGTTAGCTATTATTTTCTTACTATCTATGGACTGAATCTTTAAACATAATATTTAGATATTAAATGCATTTAGATAATTATAAATGTGCCACATGTCTTCATAATATACCATTGAGATACTGTAAAACCTAATGAACTGCTCCTTGAGTCTAGATGTAGAATTTGTAGAAGAAACTGACAGTATAGAAAATCAATAATCTACCAATATGTCTGTATTAGTTATCTGGTGCTATTATAAATTATCTCCAAGCTAAATGTCTGAAAACAAAAGAGATAATCTGATAGTTTCTGTGGCTCGGGAATCAGATCTGGCTTAGTGAGGTCCTCTACCTTAGGGTCTGTCACAAGGCTGTGATCAAGGTGTTCACTGGGCTGCAAACATCTCAAGGTTTGACTGGAGGGAATTCATCCCTTAGTTCATGTGGCTCTTGGGAGGCTGTAAATCCTCAATGACTATTGATTCGCTTGAGAAGTTCTACTTCCAACTCACTGACATGACTCAGCAAGCCCCAGGTTCTCACTGGCTGTTGGCCAAATACATCACTCCCTTGTTATGTGGGTCTCTCCAGAGGGATACTTACAATAGGCAGCTTGCTTCTCCAAGAAGGAGAATACCACTGAAGAGAAGATGAGAGATGACAAAAAGACAGAGGTGCCATTGATTTTGTAACCTAATCTTGGATGGGACATTCAACCACTTTTATTGTGTTCTATTCATTAGAAACCAGTCACTAGATCTAGCCCATACCCAAGGGGAAAGGTTATACAAAGGCACGAATACCAAGAGATGGACATCATTTGGAGCCATTTTAGAGGCTGTCTACCGCAAGGTCTATCTTGGAAAGGAAACAAAATGCAGAAGGAATCACACTGAGTTTTTTTAATCTTTAGTCATTCCAAGTCCCTCTTCTATCAAGTCCTATTTAAGTATCCTAATTAAATTTTACAACAGAAAATAAAGAAAAATGTTTTCAAATGTTATAGCATTGTCAAAAGCACATCAAATAGGTAACATAATTTGTGAAATCAGAATGTATTGTAAAAAAGAAACATTATATAACAACTCTACCAAGGATCTCTCTTCCTCTTTTTTTTTTTAATTTTTTAAAGGTATACAATGTTACATTTGTTTCAGATGTGCAGAATAGTGATTCAACAAGTCTAAAGATTAAGCTATGCTCATCACAAGTGCATGTACCATCTGTCACCATACAATGCTTTCACAATTACCATTGGCTCTATTCCCTATGCTGTACCTTTTTTATCCCAGTGACTTATTCATTCCATAACTGGAAGCTTGTATTCCCCCACTCCCCTTCACCCATTCTGCCCATTTCCCCTATCCCCCTTTCCTCTGGCAAGTTTATTCTCTGTATTTATGGGCCTGCTTCTGCTTTTTGTTTGTTCATTCATTTGTTTTTTTTTTTTAGATTCTACATATAAGTGAAATCCTATGGTATTTGTCTTTCCTTGACTTATTTCTCTTATCTTAATACCCTCAAGATCCATCTGTGTTGTCTCAAATGGCAAGATCCCATTCCTTTCTATGGCTAACATCCCATTATATTCAAGGATCTCTTTATTAATACAAAAATGTTATCTGTTTAATTGTGATATTCTTTTAAAAAATTCTGTTTTCATTATGTGACCATCCTCAACTCAAGAGCTTCAGACTTCAGGTAAACAAAAAGTCAAGCTTTAAAATAGATGTACTAAAGATTTCAGTCCACCATGGTTTCCAAAACCCCTGTACAATTATCATCTACTATTCTGATTGAGTGTTTTATTTCACACTCATTGCAATACTAAATGAAGCAGTGTTTAAAAATCACTAGTGTAACTGACATTTACATTCTTACCTTCCAGCACTGCGTGTCCCTTTTTTTCAGGTAAGAGACTCCAAATTACAGGGGACCCTTTATCTCCAATCTCTGGCCAGTACTCAGTGACTTCTTTACCCCTGGCCACAGCAATTGTTTTGGAGATAGGAATTTAGCCCAGATTGGGTTAAAAAGCTCAGGTCTGGACTTTTCCTTACAATCAGTTGAGATATAAAAAGGTATCTCCTTTTTGCTTGTTTTACCAAGAAGAACCTAGATAGCAAATTCTGACAACTCCACCCTAACTCTAGAGACCACCTGAGAGTAACAACAATGCTGAGTAAATCCAGAGCTTAGAGAAGTAGACAGTAAATCAGCGAGATCATGCTTGAGCCACTTAATTCGGCTATGCCTGAAATAAGCCTTATTAGTAATCTGATCCAATAAACTAATATTCCATTTGCTGTGCTGTCACTAAGCATGTTTGTATTGGTTTTATAGAATTTGCTACCCAGTGAGTTCCAAGTAACATCATGAGTAAGTAAATAAAAAAGAAAAAAAGATGTTTACCTGAATACATGTCTTCCCAGTGTAATTCAATAATGGAAGTACAACCAATTGGCTATCATATATTGAATTCAGAATACTTTGATTTAGATTAAATATGATAGAAGCAGAGATGACTTATTATTTTAATAAAAACCTTTCAGTACTTACTTGATCAGTCACATTTTATGCAGAACTTAATTATCTACTGAGAAAAAGACGTACCTTAGCTTCAGAATCAAACTTTTAAGCAAATGTAGGGAATGTTTGAACTGCCACTTGATATATCAAGTCACAACTTTATAAAGAGGGAACAAATTCTTTATCATCAATTAAAGTAATTTAAAAATGTACAGTTAAAAGGAATCCAAAAGCTATTTTTATATAACACTTTCACCTTGTTATTAAACTGTTTTTAGTTATTAGCTTGACAGATCAAAGATGCTAATGTGTGTGGTGGAAGAAAAATATTCTAACATAATTATGTGTAATACTTTAGCAGGAATATGAAATCTTGCTGCACTCTTGCAGTTAAGAAGCTGTGTGATATCAGAATGTTTTCTGACCTCTCTGATATTTTAAAGTCAAGTTATTTTCGCTATAATAATTGTTGTGGACTTTCTTCCATGGACTCTACCATATAAAAAAATCAAATGATCCAGTAAAATAATTTGTGGGAATATACTCCAAGTGACATACTAAACATGAGAAGTATATCATTTTATTATCCTACTTATAATTTTTCAAGCTTATATGCCTTTAAGATGATGTTTATCACTTTAACAAGGACTATTAAGCCTGAATATCTGTCCTTTGCTTGAGATCATGATCTGAGCTGAAGTAGGACACTCAACCAAATGAGCCACCCAGGCACCTCTCTGTTTTTTTTTTTTTTTTCCATTCCTCACATACACTTTAGCTAATCTGACACTTAATCATTTCTTCTTCTAACCTGTTTCCAGTCTTATATACTTTGCAAATACTATTTTATTCTCTCTCCAGAATGGTAGCTCTATATTCCTGACTTACCTAAATCCTCCTCTTTTTCCTTGTATTAATTTAAATGTCATATGCTCCGTCATTCCTTCTTTAACCCATGACCACGAATCCAAGTTTAGCAACTGCTTCATTTTTCTTCACAGTATTTAGCTTTTTTTCCTAAAGCTAACTTACCACAGTTTGTACTTTGACATATACACACACATATATAATTCATTCTCTATGTATACATATATAATTATATGTATATATGTGTGTGAATATGTATACATGTATGTGTACATATGTTTACTCTGTTTAATAAATCTGCACCAATGTATTTGCAATGTCTAACACTTCTGTCTAGTGAATATTAGGATCAATATAATACTGTTAGATTGATTCATATTTTTTAAAACAGGCAGAAGAAGAAATAGGTGATTTTTCTTTCTGAATCCACATATTTATGTCATAATATCTCAGTCAAAAGACGTAAGTAATATATGCAAGATTTTGTGAATGTCTTGCCTTTGCTCAAATTTCTAATTAAATTTTAAAATTAAATGCATTAAATTATCATTTTTGAATATATTCATCATAACACATTGTGATAGGGTAATTAAGGGCAGTACATAGAAACACAAATAATAAACTTATTATATTCCTTTCAATAGACACTGCTACTTTTACTGTAAATAAAATCTGAATTTACACTTACTCTGTTTGCAAATCTCATTTCTCCACATAGATAATGATTTTTTCTTTCTTATTATAAATACATAGACCTTGACTTACCTATCTACTCTTATTGCCAGACCTGTGACCTAAATTCAAAACTCTAGTCATTATTACCTTCCTTCTGCCTTCCCCTCCCCTGAAATATGTCCCTATCTCCTTTTTCTGGCTGGAAAATTCATATATATTCACTAAGATTATATTTTAAACAGGCACTTTTGTTGACACAACTTTAACCATTGCCCTCAATTTAAAATGTTTTATTTTCTAAAGTTTTCATAGAATTATAACATGCATACAGAAATTGAATCATAAATTAGCAGCATGACAAATTATCAAAAATTCAAATCTTTACATGACAGAAATTAAATATGATTACTGTCCTAAATCTTCATTCCTCCTTTCAACCACTACCTTGTACTTCCGCTCCAAAATTTATCATTATTCTGATCATTAATGACATAACACGATTTTCCTGTCTTCGAACTTTGAAAAATGGAATCCTGCTTAGGTGTTCATTTTGACCTGGCTGCCTTTGATAAGTATAATATTTTTGGGATTCCTTCATATTATCTCATAGAGATGGGTTATATTTTCATTGCTGTATAGTATTCTATTAATTCATCTAAGTTATTTCTTATTCTACCATTATAAATATTTATGTGTCTACTTCCCATTTTTAGCCATAACAAATAATGTCACTGCAAGCATCCTTGTTCATGTCTTTCTTTGAACTTCTACATGTTTATCTATTAAAGATACACACAGGTGCATGCACACACACACACAAGACACACACTCAGGAAAGAAATAGTGAGGCTCAGGGCATCTTTATGTGAATAATATCAAATAGTTTTCCCAAAAACTTATATTGATGTATACACCCTCCAGTGAATAGATAGCAACAAACGAAAGTAGCAATTGCTCCAGAGCCTAGTCACCTTTTTATTGGTAATAAAATAGTTACCTTTTTATTTTGGTCTTTGTCATGCATAGGCACAGTACCACATTTCTTATTTTTATATATGCATTTTCACAAACATGTCAGTATATTGACAGATTTCATTGAATACATATATGATAAATTTGTGGAAATTTTGTGGCTTTAGAAAATCAAGTTTTTTATTAATAAACATAAAATATTTATTTATATATTTAGTTTCACTTTAGTTTTTGGCAACAATTTGTATAGTTTTCTGTATAGAGGTATTGGATATCTTATAGTTTTGATATTTGACATTTTTGAGACAATAAAAATACCCTTCTTTATCTTCTAAAATTTTTGTACTATATAATAATTCAAGTGATTTTTTTTAATTTACCTTACATTGAATAGCATAATAATAACATAATTAATTCAAATAATTTATTCCTAAATTCTTCTGAATTTCTACCCATTACAATATGTTGTCTGAATTAATGACAGTCATTTCTATTTCTGGGTTTTATAATTTTTGTTCATTTTTTTCTTGCTATATCAAACTGGCAAGGATCTCTTAATATAATATTAGATAAATATGATGATAAAAGACATGTTTTTCTTATCAATGGTTACAGAGAAAAGCATATGTATTATTTATGGATTTCTTATTTTGTTGTTAATATTGTATTTATATTTGATTTTGAATACCAATAGCACTTTTCACACAACTAAAACAAATGGTACTAAAATTTGTGTTGAACCACAAATGACCCTAAACAGCCAAAGCAATTTTGAGAAAGAACAAAGCTGGAGGTATCACAATTGTAGATATCAAGAAACACTACAAAGCTATAATAATCAAAATAGTATAGTACTGGCACAAAACAGACACACACATCAGTGGAACAGAATAGAAAGCCTAGAAGTAAACCTATGCTTATATGGTCAATCTGCAACAAGAGGGTCAAGAGTACACAATGAGGAAAAGACAGTATCTTCAATATATAGTACTGGAAAAACTGGACAGCTACATGCAAAATGAGAAAAGACCACTTTCTTACATCATACACAAAAATAAACTCAAAATGGATTAAAAACCTAAATGTGTGACATGAAACCATAAAAAATCCAAGAGGAAAACATAGGCAATAGTTTCTTTGACACCTATTGTAGAAACATTTTTCTACGTATGTTTCCTCAGGAATGGGAAACAAAAGTAAAAATACTACTTGGTGATCAAAAAAGAATGAAATATTGTCATTTGCAACAATATGGATGGAACTAGAGTGTATTATGCTATGCAAAATAAGTCAATCAGAGAATGACAAACATATGATTTCACTCACATATAGAATTTGAGAAACAAAATAGATGAATATAGGGGAAGGGAAGGAAAAAATAGATAAAAACAGAGAGGGGGGCAAGTTCTAAGAGACTCTTAAATACAGAGAATAAATTGAGGGCTGCTGGAAAGGAGGGGAGTGGGGCAATTTGCTAAATGGGTGATGGACATTAAGGAGGGCACTTGTTGGGATGAGCACTGGCTGTTAAATGTAAATGATGAATCACTGGGTTCTACTCCTGAAACCAATACAACCCTAATGTTAACTAACTTAAATTTAAATTAATAATTTAAAAAAAAGCAAAAATAAATTATTGGAACTACACCAAAATAAAAAGCCTTAACAACTGTTAACAAAATGAAAAAGCAACATCTGAATGGGAGAAGGTATTTTTTCAAGTATTATATCTGATGAGGAGTTAATATCCAAAATACACAGTGAACTTACACAACAACAAGAAAAATAGTTCTACTTAAAAAATGGGCTGAGGATCTAAATAGACGTTTTTCCAAAGAAGACCTACAGATGGCCAACAGACATATGAAAATGCTCAACATTACTAATCATCAGGGATATGCAAATCAAAACCAAAATGAAATGTGACCTTACACCTGTTAGAAGGGCTAGAATCAAAAGACAAGGAATAAAAGTGTTGGCAAAGATGTGGAGTAAAGGAATCCTTGTGCATTGTTGGTAGGACTGTAAATTGGTACAGCCATTATGGAAAATAGTACAGACATTCCTCAAAAAACAAAAAAATAAAATTATCATATGATCCAGTAATTCCACTATTGGGTATTTATCCAAAGACAATGAAAACACTAATTTGAAAAGATATATGCACTCCCATGTTCATTGCATTATTATTTACAATTTCCAAGATATAGAAGCAACCTGTGTCCATGGATAGATAAATGAATAAACAAGATCTAGTGCTCCTGTACAGTGGAGTATTACTCAGCCACAACAAAAACATGAGATATTGTCATTTATGACAACATGAATGGATGTAGAGTGTATTAAACTAAGTGAAATATGTCAGCAGCACTGGGTATTATAGGTAAGTGATGAATCATTACATTCTACATCTGAAACCAATTTTACCATATATGTTAACTAACTAGCATTTAAATCAAAACTTGAAAAAAATAAGTCAGAGAAAGAAAAATACCATAGAATTTTACTTACACGTGGAATCTTGAAACAAAATAAAACAAAACAAATAGAAACAGACCAATAAACACAGAGAACTAATGGTCGCTGAAGGGAAGGGGAGGTGAGCAAAGTAAAATGGATGAAAGGGAGTGGAATGTATAGGCTTCCAGTTATGAAATGAGTAAATTATGGGGATGAAAGATACAGCATAGAAAATACAGTCAATGTATTTGACAGGTCAGGTCATGATCCAAGGGTGTTATGGTGACAGATAGTTACTATACTTCTGGTGAGTATAACATAACCCATAGAATTATTGAATCACCACGTTGTACACCTGAAAATAATGTAACATTTTGTTTCAACTATATTTCAATTAAAAAATGTTCTTGGCTGGTTAAGGGTTTATATTATAGTTAGAAATACATTTTATTGAATTATTTTCTGCATCTATTGATATCCCTTTATGACTTTTCCTTTAATCTGTTAATCTGGTAAATTATACTTAAGTGTTAAGTTAGCAATACATTCCTGAATATAATTTTGGTCATGATATCTGGTCATGATATTTAAGATTCTTGTATCCGTGTTAACAAATAAAATTTGCTATGATTGTTACATCTTTGTCAGATTTTGTTATCCACATCATTATGTCTTCCAAAGCAGGTTGAGATATGATTTCTTCTTTCTTCCTTGACACTGTTTTGAATGGTGGGAGTTACTGTTTCCTTAAATATTAGGTCAAATTTATCAGGGAAGGCATCTTTACCTGTACTCAATCTTTTGTGTTTTGTAAGAATGATTTTATTTATTTATTTTATTTTTTTAATGTTTATTTATTTTTGAGAGAGAGAGAAAGAGAAAGAGAGAGAGGAAGAAACAGACAGATCACTAGCCGGGGAGGGGCAGAGAGAGAAAGAGAAGGAGACACAGAATACAAAGCTGGCTCCAGGCTCTGAGCTGCATAGAGCCGAATGCGGGGCTCGAACCCACAAGCTGTGAGATCACGACCTGAGTGCAAGTCAGACGCCTAACCAACTGAGCCACCCAGGTGCCCTGAGAATGATTTTAATAAAGATAAATTTTATAATTATAGAATAATTCAGATTGTAAATCTTCTAATTTTTTGTAATGTTCATTTATTTTTGAGAGAGAGAGAGAGAGAGAGACAAAGTGTGAGCAGGGGAGCGGCAGAGAGAGAGAGAGAGGGAGACACAGAATCCAAAGCAGGGTCAAGGCTCTGAGCTGTCAGCACTGAGCCAGACACAGGGCTCAAACCCACGAACTACGAGATCATGACCTGAGCTGAAATTGGACCCTTAACCAACTGACCCACCCAGACATCCCTCAGAGTGAAAATATTTTTATGTCAGTTTGTATACATTATGTTTTTTTTAGACATTTTCTTATTGAATCTATGTTATCAGATATTCTTATATAAAGGTATATCTATAAAGGTGTTTATAATATGTTTTATGATTTTCATATTGGTAAGATGTCTATTAATATCTCTTTTATCATTCCCATTATTGATTATTGGGACTTCTCTAGTATCTTGATGGGTTCCACCAGGAGTTTATTATACTTAGTAATATATTATAAAAATATATTTCTTATATGGTTACTTTTTATTATCTTGATTATTTTTATCTTATGGTTTCTTTTGTTAAGTTTTATAATGATAGGAATGCTTATATCATTCATTTTCCTACTTTATTATCTTGAATGTGCAGTAAGTGTCACAACTAGACTTTCTGGCATTCAATTTAAAAAAGGATTTTCTGGGCGACCTGGATGGCTCTGTTGGTTAAGCGTCTGTCTCTTGGCTTCAGGTCAGGTCATGATTCAAGGTTCATGGGATCGAGCCCCACATTGGGTTCTGTGCTGACAGTGTGGAATCCTTGGGAGTCTCTCTCTCTCTCTTTCTCTCTCTCTCTCTTCCTGCCTCTCCCCTGCTCACTATCTCTTTCTTTCTGTATCTCAAAATAAATAAATAAGCATTAAAAAAATCTCTAAAAAAGCAGTTTCTAATTGTATTGTGATTTTTTTTTCAACTAAATTGGATATTTAGGACTCTGCTTCCTAATTTAATTAAAGTTGAGTGTTACTTATTTTAATATTGATTTTTAAGGTAATACCATAACAATTAACAATGTACTGTTTATTTTAAAGCCTTTGTTATTTCTTAAGACTTTATCTGTGACTCAGCAGGTCATAAATTTTACTTAATATTCTACCATGTGCACTTATAAAGAGTGTATATTTTGAAATTGTTGGGTTCAGCTCAAATTTATTAGTCAGATGATTCATATAAAGGCTTACTGGTTTTTTTTGTAGCTTGTTTTATCAGTTACTAAGAAAGCTGTTTAATATTCCATTAGTTCTATTAATATTAACTTTATATATTTTAGGGTATATTATTAGGGCATACACACTTATAATTTTAAATCTCTATGGTGAATTAAATTTTATTATTACATTTCATAACGTTATTTCATTATCATTTTGAAATTACTTTTTATCTCTATAAATGATATGTAATTGACAAATACCTGGGGAGAAATGAAAGCATCAAATACAGGACTAACTTCTCTGAACTTTTTCTTGTTTATAATATCATGGCCACCAAACTGAGTTGATTGTTTCACAATACTTTCAACAAATGGTTGTCATTTGGTTTGGTTTTGTCTAGCTATTTTAGTTTTTGTCTTTAGGCAAGTTTTACTAGCAACCTATTTGCAGAAGATAACTTTTTTCTTTTTAATTTTTGCTATTTTACCAATTGAACTTTAATATCTAGAAAGCAGATTTAAATTTGAAGTGTTGAATTCAGCAACTGTATTAAAGTTAGTCTTAATGACTTTTAATATGTAAATATGTGTATGATGAACACATAAATTCTCAAAAGACTCAGGATAGTACAAGCAAGTATGAAAGTTTTATAATTGGAATACAATTTAAATCAGAAATTCTTACAATAAATCTAAAATTCACAAATGAAAAGACAGATACCATATGTTTTCACTCTTATGTAGATCCTGAGAAACTTAACAGAAACCCATGGGGGAGGGGAAGGAAAGAAAAAGAGGTTAGAGTGGGAGAGAGCCAAAGCATAAGAGACTCTTAAAAACTGAGAACAAACTGAGGGTTGATGGGGGGTGGGAGGGAGGGTAGGGTGGGTGATGGGTATTGAGGAGGGCACCTTTTGGGATGAGCACTGGGTGTTGTATGGAAACCAATTTGACAATAAATTTCATATATTGAAAATTAAAATAAAATAAAATAAAATAAAATAAAATTCACAAATGATGGGAAAAAATATAAAGACAAACATATATTAATTTTTCTGAATTCAAAAATAAAATAGTCATGACTCACCCTTTTACAAAACCACACTTAAAAATCTTATATATGTATGTTATTTTATCTCTAATAAATCTCTCCATTAGCTAAAATACTGCCATTCCAAAGTTTTCAACTCAAGGGACTGTTACCCTCTTGTCATGAATGCATAAACATAGAAATGACAGGTCATTTCTGTGCCTACTCCCATGTACTGCTCCAGCCTAAGATTATATAATTTTATGCCTTCTTTAAGTTATTCAAATATGCTACACACCTTAGTCCACTAAGCAGTTGCATGCATGTTTTTCTTATCATCATAAGTCCAGTTTATATCTCTTTAACTGCCTTATTCCTATTAAAGTTAAAATCAAGCATAATTTCCCGGGTAAGTCTTGCTTCATCTCCCCAACTAAATGAAGCTTGCTTTATTGTTATAGTATGTTTCCTTAGACCTGAATTAATATAATTGATAATACCCCTCTCAGAGGTTGGTGTGTGATTATTATATAAATTGAACATGTAAAGCAATCAGAAGGCTACTTGGAACATAATAATAATTCAATAAAACTTAGCCTTTATAATTACTGTTTCCATTTTTATATAAAATGGTGAATCTTCAAGTGAATAAAGGAGTTTCCCCAAGATACAAAGTCATTAAGTTGTCATGTTTTATCCCATGTTCAATTATTATTTTCAATTTTTCCTTGCTGTCTTTTTTTCAACCATTTGGCTTATTTCCCTGATACTTCTCTGATGTATGTGTAGGTATATTCATGAAAATTAACATATAAATATATATACACACATACAAATGCAAACATTCGCCCACTGACACACACACTTGAACTGAATACTTGAATAGAATCTTACTATAGAGTTTATGACATAGTAGTTAAATGTTTAGCAAATCATTACTTTCAAAAAGCAGTAAAGGTCCATACTTCATTGGAGTAGATATTTCAAATATTTGAAAAAAAAAATAGTTTCACCTATGTTTTTAGGGATAATATTCCTATATATTTGTTTGTTTCTGAATAGCCAGTATTTATCCAGGATTGAAAATTGGAACCAAGAGTTTCTATTCAGGCTACAGACAAATTTTATTGTAAGTTATTTATATAGTATCATTCATGCTTCCTAGAATTCATTCTTTAAAAATGGTTGAACATAATATTTTCTACACCTAAAATGTGCAATGTAATGATAATAATAAATATTGAAATATAAGAGGTTTTATTTTGAGGTGATATGGTACATCATCATCTGCTTTCCTTGCCTCTTTCTCAGCTACTTATTATAGTTATTTATTTTCTTCCTAGGGCATAAGAGGCAAGTAATGAAAATGAGCAGATTTTGGTCATAAGCACAAGTCAACCCATGATCCAATATGTGTAGCACTTAAACTAATTTTTTTAAGTTTATTTATTTATTTTGAGAGAGATAGAGACAGCGTGAGTGGGGAGGGGCAAAGAGTGAGACAGAGAGAGAGACTGAATCCCAAGTAGGCTCTGGACTGCTAGTGCAGAGCCCAACGTGGGGCTCGAACTCATGAACCATGTGATCTTGACCTGAGACGAAACCAAGAGTCGGGATGCTTAACTGACTGAGCCACCCAGGCACCCAAACTAATTTCAAAACAGACTTCCAAATATATAATGCATTTTATACACCAAAGTGTATGTATATATACATATATGTATATATACACACATATATATACACACATGTATATATATATGTATATATATACATATATGTATATATATGTGTATATATACATATATGTATATATATGTGTATATATATATGTATATATATATATATATATGCTAGGAATTTATGTAACACATAGTTAAAAATATACATCTGAAAATTAAGCTTTTGTATGTATAAGAAAGTGTGTGTGTATGTTCATATGCATGAGGGTGTGTACACATGCATTAAAAAGAGTTGATAAGAGAAAATATTAATATGATAAATATTTCTTATATGGATTCATGTGAGTATAAGTCTGAAGGAAACTCATTATGTTTTTGACAATACAAACTCATATTATCTTGTGGTTACTTGAAACATGGGTGAATGTTAACCTCAAAAAATTAAGTATATTCGTTAAAATTTTATTTGATGGCTATTTGGAATATGGGTGGATGCTGGCATAAAATCAAGAAATTTTATTATAAAAGTTGTCATTGTTTCTAAAAATATTGTGCTATGATTTCTGAAAGAACTTTCATTTTAAGACTCATATGATCTACATCTGTAGTCATAAGACTACATATGTTTGCAAATTGTATTTAACCATTATTTTAGAAAGACCTATGTAAACTTAAACACAAGTACATGAATCAGAAATATTAAAGACAATATCTTCCAAACATCTTTTTCCTGTCTAACCTATTGTTTAAGAATACTACATATTTTAAACTTCTGATAAAATGTAAGTTCTTTGATGAGTTTTCTGTCAGAAAGTATTAACAAATGTGAATATATAATTTTTATATGCCAGAGAACATACATACTTATTCCAAAAATAATGCCAACCCCAAATAACCTTAAATACAAACACAAATCAGCAATAATGAGTATAGATTTCTTTCATTTAGAATATGTATCTTCAAATAGTAGGCCATTTCAGCTTGAATTCATTTTCATAACAAATTAATAGAATAAATACATTAAAGCTAACTGAAATAAAGTCTAAGGAATATGTGTATTAAAAGATTATTTTCAGTAATTAATTACAGCTGAGATGATTAGACAATCCAAACTTTCTTTTTGGAAAGAAATGGTAGCTCAGAATGAGCAGTATTTGGTTATTATGTGAAGAAATTACATTATTTTAGATATACTACATTTTAAAGAGACTATATAATTTATTAATGTCTGTAATTTAAAAAACATATATAATTTATATAAGTACCAAAAAACATAGTCTTATTTAAAGAAAATATATTACTTGGTATGATGACTGTATATCTTTGAAGCATAGTTATTTGTAGCTTTAAAAACCATGAGCCACATTTTCAAATTTCCCTCTAATCATAACTGCCCAAAGTTAGGGAAAATATCATTCTTTAAGTAAATCATCACAATAAAATTTTTCCATGCACTGTATTTTATGCTAATTTTTCTTGAATTTTAAGAATATAAAAATATTTGATTTCTTTAAATTGAATAAAGCAATAGTAACTGACCATAATAAAAAAATTTCAAGTTTTTAATTATATTAACTCTTCTAAAGTATATCTAAAGCACAGGACAAGAATTATTTAAGATCATAATTATTAACTTACTACTGGTATAGAAATTAAGACAAAAAACTACTGGACTTCATATTTGTTTCTTTAAACCTTAAGGAAAAAAAATTAAGTAAGCAGAGGAGATGTAGGGAAACACACTTTCTGATACTGCCACACTATAAAGGGGCAGAAAAGAAGTGTGATAAGGAGAGGGACAAATTTTTACAAACAAAATAAAATAAAATAAAATAAAACACAGTTGGGAAAGAGAGATCCAAATTTTCCAAATCAGTAGATTGATCTACCAGAGTATGCCACATTCCTTCTTTCAATATTTTTTTCTGTCTGCTGATGGGCAAAGGGGTACCATTAGAAGTGATGATGTATCCACATGTAGCACAGAGTAACTTTTTCATTTCTAACATCTGACCTTCTGAACGTGCTTTACTATCAGTTGTCTCTTCAACTGAATAAATTAGAAGTTGCTTCTTGTAAGGGAAGGTTGGAGACTACCAATTTGGCCAAGTTTCTCATTTTACAAAGGGAAAATTGAGGTTGAAAAGGTTAAATGACTTTTTCATGGTCATGTATATATTCAACAGGAAGTCAGTACAAGGACTCTTGTGTCTTTACTATCCTTTGGAGATCAGAATTTGATCAGAATAGGAGATACGAAAAACTCTGAGATTGAACCTCACATTTTTACCTAAAATAATGTGTGTGTGTGTGTGTGTGTGTGTGTGTGTGTTTACTCAATGTATGTTATGATGAATCATAAAAAGATTTTAAAATTAAGAAAATCAATAGTATTAATTGATTTATAGGTCATTATAAACACTTAATTTTATCACAAATCAAACATTTATTTGCATTATTTAAAATAAAAGCATTTTTATATGAAAATACTAATTGGGAGAAACTTTTCTCTATGTCAGAACAACTTATTATTGAGTTAGGTTAAATTTCAAAAAATAATAAAAAATAAATTTCTTAGCTTAATTCAGTGTTATCATTTAAATTCCTATGAATGAAATATGGGGATAGCAAGGTTTTATATATGCAGATTTTTGAGAGTTGGGGAAATATTTGAAGAAAACAAGGTCATCACTCTCAATATTCTATGAAGTTTATAATTTGACTGGAAAATTAGTAGAGTGTACATAGTATTTTTATCTAGGACCATTTTCCTTATTTATCATTTTCTTTGGAACTCTTTCAAAGGTATATTTCAAATTAGAGCATGTGTAATTTTGTTTGGGGGTTAGTTTACAAAAGTACTTCCTTAATTTCTTTGCAATGAACTTATTTTTCCCCAGGATATGATCAAAATATTTTTTTCAATTTAAAGTATAGTAAATATAGTAAAATATTTTCTCCACATTTTAGTTGTTCTCATACACTCTCTGGTGGAAGAATTAAAACAGCTGATTTATACTAAAAAGGGATCAACATATGTAAGACAAGTTATCTCCAAACATTAGGGACAAAAATGAGTAAATGAACTCTATTTTCACACAAGTTCAAGTTTTATTAATAGAAATCTGAAGACTTGGAATGAATTCTAATTATGTTTTCATTGAACTGTTCTTTTAAGTATCATATCGTTGAGATGGATTGTATTGGAACATTATATTCATCTATGTTATCAATGTATGCCAATTGGTTTTAACTTCTGTATTCCTCATAAATTTTCATACCTGTTAATGAATTTTTGACATATTTTAGAAACAAGTATTTGTCAACCTGTGATACACTGACTGCTAGTCAGTATAAGAGAATGAGTGGCTTGAGCCAA
This sequence comes from Panthera uncia, assembly GCF_023721935.1. Lineage (NCBI taxonomy): Eukaryota > Metazoa > Chordata > Mammalia > Carnivora > Felidae > Panthera > Panthera uncia. The sequence goes on along the minus strand of NC_064811.1, from coordinate 108,538,520 downwards.
TACTTGTTCAGACCAGTATCAGGACATAGTAGAAGCAAAAACATCATTGCCTTCTGAGATCCTTTCAGACTTGGATTTGTGAAGATCTAAGAGAATTTAGAATCTTAAATATCCTATAAATTGTGATAACTGCATCATTCACATCATTGGAAAAGGCCACCATTGTGTATTTTGTTATATGCTTTCCAAATATATGGCCTTAGACTCTAATTTGGGAGATTGCATAACAGAGTGTAGTTCTGAGAATTATTTCTGTGTTGAAATGAAATTGTGAAATGTCGAGTAAATTTAAGAAATGGTCTAAAAAAAAAAAAAACTAAAACAGCATTTCTCAAAGTCTCCAAAACTTGCACAACCTTACCCTGACATTTTCGATAAAATGAAATGTGTTTTCAATTTTTCCAAGACATACTTAACCAGAATCTCTGTGGTGACCATTGAGATATCTAAAATTTTAAAACTATTTTAAGTACATATACACATTCATTTTGGATCAGTGGTGTAAAGTGTACCATGTTACTTATATTCTGATTTCATCTGGGTTATCTCAGAGGCAGACATGTGTCCTCACTCTCAGGTTGGAGGCACACCACCAGCTCAGCTATCAAACCTACTGAGATGGCAGCTAAAATGGAAAGGAATTCAGAATGCATAATAAAGGAGAGGGGAAATGGATTCCAAGTTGTGGCTCTAAGACTACAGTAAAGTTAGCTCATCCCATTAAGTTCCTCCTTTAAGTTTCCCTCAGGAAAAAAAGCCCACAGAGACCATAGAGGGGCTGCTTCCTAAACTTGTGGAAGAAATAGCTCTATGTGGGGATTGGCAAAGGTGCTGATGGAACAGCTATAAAATATGAACAGATTGGTCCTCTCTGAGATATTTGTCTTACAAGTCATCGTTTCAGCATCTCTGATATGTTAAAATAATTTTATTTTAATGTAATTTTGTGTTTCTTGTTGTCTTAGAGGGAGGTTTTGTCTTCTGTAAATTATTCCATCATAGCCAGAAGTGGATCGTTACTCTAAATTTTAAGGAGACTTAAGGTCGCCTGTGTGGCTCAGTCGGTTAAGCGTCCGACTTCGGCTCAGGTCATGATCTCACGGTTCGTGGGTTTGAGCCCCGCGTCGGGCTCTGTGCTGACAGCTCAGAGCCTGGAGCCTGTTTCAGATTCTGTGTCTCCCTCTCTCTCTGCCCCACCCCCATTTGCACTCTGTCTCTCTCTGTCTCAAAAAGAAATTAAAAAATAAAATAAAATAAATTTTAAGGAGACTTACTGAAAATTTCACACAATACTTGTGTTTGCTTTCTATTGACTAAAATTAAATCACATGGCCATAAAAATATACAAATGATCATAAAAAAAATATACCTAATCAAAAATCTAAAGTTCTATTACTGAAGGAGAAAGGGATAATAGTTAATAAATGTGCAAATCAGGCTTACTACAATCATTAAATCCAGTTTAAGAAATGAAGAGGAGATAACTAATTAAGAATGGGGAAGCTCGTATTTTCTGTGAGCACTGAATCCAATAAATATTAAAATAAGATTGGAAACTTAATTTATATTTAAAAATAGTATATACATAATAGAAATATTATTAACAATGTAAAAATTATGTGATGACCACATGAAACACCACTTCACTCCCATGAAGATGGTTATACTTTTTTTTAAAAAGGACAGTACTAAGTGTTGCTGAGAATGCGAAGAAATTGAAACCCTCATACATATCTAGTAGGAATTTAAAATGGTATAGCTGCTGTGCAAAACTGTTCAGAAGTTCCTAAATAAGTTACACATAGAATTACTATATGATTCAACAATTCTATTCCTAAATTTATACTCAGCATAACTGAAAACACATATTCAATAAAATATTTTCACATGAATGTTTGTAACAGCACTATTCACAGTAACAAAAGGGTGATTTCAAATTAAGCAAATGATTCACCATAAATTATTTCATTCTTACATCATAGTTTTCTTAATATTTCAGATTTAAAGGTTTATGTTAAAAAATAAATGAAATCCTGGGGGTCATAGGACATCTAAACTCCAAGATATATGTGAAAAATTCCTGCTTATGATGTATATATTGGAATGCATTCATTTCAAAATTACCATTTCATTGATAATTTTATGTAGCTACTGAAGTAAGTGTGAAATATATTACATGTTTTTAACAAAGTCTAAGCTATTAAGTATTAAAATTTGTTCCATTGACCACTTACTTCAGAACCACTGGGAAGTAATACTTGTTAATATCACGTAATTTGACAAATTCCAATACCCATTCATGATAAAAACTCTTTCAACACTCCTTTTCAAATCAAGTTGGAAATTTTGATTAATATTAGCAATAAAAAAAGGAAATAAAAGATATATTGATTGGCAAAGAAGACATAAAAGAGACTTTGTTCACAAACGACAAGATCATCTATGTAGAAAATCTGAAAGATTTGACAAGAAAAAAACAAAACAAAAACTCCTGGAATTAATAAGCAATTATATAAAGGTTATGAGATAAAGTTATAGACTGAATGTTTGTGCCACCCTCTCAATTTATATGTGATGTCCTAACTAACAGTGTGATGGTATTTAGAGTTGGGCCTTTGGAAAATAATTAAGTTCAAATGTGATCACGAAGGTGGGCCTCCAAGATGGAATTAGTGTCCTTGTAAGACAGAGACCAGAGAGCTCGCTCCCTTTCTCTCTTGCTACCATGTAAGGGCATAGCAAGAGAGTAACAGGCATCTGTAAGTCAAAAGGGAGTTCTCACCAGGAAATGAATTGGCCAGCATCTTGATAATGGAATTCCCAGCCTCTAGAACTATGAGAAATAAAATTCTGTTGTTTAAGCCACCAAATCTATGCTATTTTGTTATAGCAGCCTGGGCAAAGACAAACTACTAAAAGATAATATATGAAAAAACCTAGATGACCTTGGTTAAAGCAATGACTTGTCAGATACAACATCAAAGATATAATCCATGAAAGAAAGAATTGATAAAATGAGCTTCATTAAAATTAAAATCTGCTGTGTGCAAGATACGGCCAAGAGAATGAGAAGACAAGTCATAGAGTGCAGGAAAATATTTGCAAAAGTTATATCTGATAAAGGACAGTCATACAAAACATGCAAAGTTCAAACTGAACCACTTGATTAAAAACTGGGCAAAATATCTGAACAGACACCACACACATGTGCACACACACACACCACGTGCACACACGCGTATGGAGATGGCAGTCAAGCATGTGAATGTATGTCACATCGTATGTCATTACTGAGTTGCAAACTAAAACAACAAACAACAATGTAATACCAGCACACACATGTTATAAAACCCAGAACTCTGACAACACCAAATGATGACAATGATGTGAAACAATAGGAATTCTCATTCTTTGCTGGTGGAAATACAAAATGAACAGCCACTTTGGAAGGCAGTTTGAAAGGTTTTTAAAAAACTAAACATACTGTTACAATGTGATGTGGCAATTGTGCACCTTGGTATTTACCTAAAGCAGTTGACAACTTATGTCCACACGAAACCTATACATGGATGTTAAGATCAGATTTATTTACATTTACCAAAAATTGGCAGCAATACGATATCCTTCAGTAGATGAATGGATAAACAAACCGTGGTATATCCAGACAATGGGATGTTATTTAATGTTAAAAGGAAATTGGCTATCAAGTCATGAAAGTACATGGAGGAAACTTAAATGCGTATTATTAAGTGAAAGAAGCCAATCTGAACGGTTATATACTGTATGATTCCAACTATATGGCATTCTGGGAAAGACAAAACTATAGAGACATTAAAAGGATAAGCGTTTGACAGAGGTTACAGGATAGGGTGAGATAAGCAGAGCATGGAGTATTTGTAGGGGAGTGAAACTACTCTGATATTATAGGAATGCACACATGCCATCATACATTTGTCAAAACTCACCGAATGTACACCTCAAGAGTGAACCACAATGTAAAAAATATGGATTTGGGGTGATAATGACATCTCATTATAGGTTCATCAATTGTAACAAATCTACTACTCTGGTGGGAGAAGTTTATAATGGGGGAGAGCATGTATATGTGAGACAGGGGGTATTTGGGAAAACTCTGTACCTTCCTCTCAATTTTGCTGTGAGCCTAGACCTAATCTATACTAAAAAAAAAATTCCACAATAAAAAGGAAATACATATTCCTAGAGTCTACTTAAACCAATAAAGCCAGAATTTGTAGGAGTATGATTTTGTATATTTATAAGTTTTCCAGGAGATGTTGTATGCACACTAATGTCTAAGATGGACCATGGTCTCCCTCTTAAATTTATATCTCAAAATACAATAGAATCTTTCCTAAAATTTTATGTTAGAAAATTATAGCGGCACCTGGGTGGCTAAGTTGGTTAAGCGTCCAACTTTGACTCAGGTCATGATCTCACTGCTTAGGAGTTGGAGCCCAGTGTCAGGCTCTGTGCTCACAGTTCAGAGGCTTAAGCCTGCTTCAGATTCTGTGTCTCCCTCTCTCTCCACCCCTCCCCTGCTTTCTTTCTCTCTCTCTTTCTCAAAAACCAATAAATGAAAAAAATAAAATAAATAAAATTATATAATAATTCACCCATCCCTTCTGAAATATTTTAGAAAATGACCAAAAGTTTAAGGAAACAATATAATAAACTTAAGTTGAATTTCTAAATGTGTGATTACTCACTTATTTCTGACTTATTTATTTTTAATGAGTTAATTTATTAGTATCAAATAAACAGAGAAATTACATCATCTAAAGCCCTTTTACATTTTTAAATAAAAAATCAACAACTCTATTCAGCAGTCACATTCTATTTGTGTATTTAATTTTATATTTTATAATACTGCATTATAAATATTTTACTTGTCAGTTATGATTTTTAAACTTTTATAAGACTTTATGATTCCCACATGAATATCTGACTCACTCTAAAATTCAAACTAACTATATTCCACTGTTCACTTACTGCCCATTTCCTGCAGTCACTCATGTTGTTGCCCCTCCCTGTTGCCATCCTCACGTTTTCTCAAAATATAGATAATATTAGGTTATAATCTACCTTAACATAGCTGTTTAGATTTTCTCTCCCTGATCTCTCTGATTCTTTTCAGGATGTGAATAGTTGAAGATAAACAAAAAATCTAAAGGCAGCATTAACTTTCATGCTGAATCAGAATTATAAACCATCTTGAATTGGTTTTTCTCCTTAAAATGGTTACTGGAGCAGAGTTCGTATCAGATTTCAGTATAATTTTCAACTCACTTGATATAGACAGTTAATACTATTAGTGGACAGTATCCAAGAAGCTTTCTAGTTAAAATCACCTCAGTAATGTGATGAAAACTTAGCAGTCAATTAAAAGCAAATTTTCATTTTATGAAAAAATTGGAGTGGATTGTTAGTCTACAATCAGAATATAAAAAGACTTATGATAATATAGAACTAGTCTCTAAGAATCATATTGAACATTCTAATTTGTTTAGCCTGCCTCATGTGAATTAATGAAATAAAAATAAAGATTCCTCTCCCAGATTATCTTTATGAGAAAAAAAAAATCAAGTTATTCCAAAGTTTCATCTTAATTAAGAAGGGGAGATGAAAACTATATAGCTTCCACGAAATCAGCCAAATATATATATATTTTTTTGATTGTGGTCGAGGAAGTATGAGAGTTTAAAAAGTGTTAGTTTAACTTTTTTTTCTGTTTTGACTTTTAATCCAATTATTTACATGCTTAAATATTTATATTTCAAGTTCATTTAGTGAATTTTTTTAAAGTTAATTCATTTGAGAGAGAGAGAGAGAGCGTGTGTAAGTGAGGGAGGTTCCGAAAAAGAATCCCAATTGGGCTCTGCACTGACTGACAGAGCAGAGCCGGACACAGGGCTAGATCTCACCAACAGGTCAGATCATGACCTGAGCTGATATCAAGAGCTGGCTGCTGAACCGACTGAGCCACCCAGACGCCCGACTTAACAACTTTCTTAACAGTTGCCTGCTGTTTTAGCTGAGAATTTAATGCTCCTTAAGTACTACTTTCACCCTCACAAAGTTATATCAGAAATTTAATTTAAAAAATGTTAATGTCTGTATTATTTGACTATGTTAACATTACTCACTGTTAAACCAAGCAATAGTCTTGACTATTAACTATACAAGCATAAACACATATACACATATATGCATTTGTATATACATAAGTATATGCTTGTTTCTATATATGTTTATACATGTACATGCAATAATGTGTGCACATGTAGTTCTAGTTGTTATTATTGCTCTTTGTATGATTCTTATTTCGCTTTGTTGTCAGTATTCTGAGTTTCCTTTCTAAATGGCTTTTATGTTCGTCTTTATTTATTTATTTCTCTGGGCACTGGATAGGTCTCTTATCTGAGTGACATGACAAACTGTGTAATTACTTTTTTTAAATATTCTTTAGTCAACTTTTCTCTTTTTTATTAATATTTTGAATAAAGTTTATTTATTATATTTTGAGAAAGACAGAGACAGCACAAGCAGGGGAGGGGCAAAGAGAGAGGGAAAATCCTAAGCAGTCTCTGTGCTGTCAGCACAGAACCCAACACTGGGCTGGAACTCATGAAAACTGTGAGATCATGACCTGAACCGAAATGAAGAGTCAGATGCTTAACCTAATGAGCCATCCTGGCATCCCTGTTTTTTTAATATTTTGTAAAGAATTTATTAGTGGAATACTGAGACTTCTTGTCCAACCCTTAAATATCTGTATCTTTCTTCACCTATTTTGTTCATTATCCTTTTTTGTTTGTTTTAAATTTAGAAACACATCCTCAATTTTACCTTTTAACATACCTACTATTTTTTCTGATTGATATTTTAATTTCCAGGTAATTATTATTGATTTATAATTATTCTGTTTCACAATTTTTTTATGACAAAAGAATCTACTATTTCTGAGGATCTCACGCTATTTAAATATTTTTTCTTTCTAATTCCTCCCCCATATTTGTTTATCATAGGTAAAATATTATAATATGATGCTTCTTGATGTCACTTATAGACAAAGCTTGAAGAAAGGAAAGGCACATTCCAAAAGGAAAAAGAGATTAACATTTAAAAATGTCCAGGTAATGGGGTGACTGGGTAGCACATTAGGTTAAGCATCTGACTCTTGATATCTGCTCAGGTTGTGATATCCTGGTCATGAGATGAAGCCCCATGCTGGACTCCACACTGTGCATGGAGCCTGCTTGGGATTCTCTCTCTCTCCCTCTCTTTCTACCCCTCCCCCACTCGTGCTCTCTGTCTCTCAAAATACAAATAAACATTTAAAACAAATGTCAAAGTAAATCAACAAAAACTATTTAGAAGTTTCACCAACATCCAGAATAAAACAGATTAAAAAAAACGTTTTAAAATGTTTCTTTATTTTTACGAGAGAGAGAGAGAGAGAGAGAGAGAGAGAGAGAGAGAGAGAACAAGCAGGGAAGGGGCAGAGAGAGAGGGAGCACAGAATCCGAAGCAGGCTCCAGGCTCTGAGCTTTCATCACAGAGCCAGATGCGGGGCTCGAACCCACAAACCGTGAGATCATGATTCGAGCCCAAGTCGGGGCTTAACTGACTGAGCCACGCAGGCACCCCAAGACACAGATTTCAAAGAGGATGTATCTGGAAAGCATTTGATTGTGAATGTCTCTTCCCAAAAAGGGAAGTGAATGCTGGGAAGATGCCACTTTCAATCCTAAGCTTAAGGAGTCATATGTTTCCTTGCAGGTGGAGGCACTTTAGACAGGTATCTGACTCATGGCCCTGACCAAAGAGTGTGGGGATGCCTCCAGGACAGTCAGTGATTGGCTGGCTTCATGAATGAATGCATGACTGAATGAAACAAACAAACAAACAAAAAACATTTATTGCGTATTTACAATGTGCTACATACACAACTATAATTTTCAGTTAACTTCTCATTTGATCCTCACAATACAAATGCAATTTAGTCTTTTCCACTCTAAAACTCAAAGAAATGTATAAAACATGATGATGACAATAAATCTGAGAACTAATAAATTATAAAACTATGCAAGGAGTTTTCAACTCAGCTGTGATTGTGGAAACCACATTTGTTCCTTGTTTATCACATACTACTGGCAGCATGCCCTTTATACTATATTTTAAAACATTCAGAGTTTATTCTATTGCCCCAAGTAAATTTTCTATTATTACTGTTTTAATGACAAAAAACTATACCTTTCAGAAAACAGTAAGTAGGCAGGGAATGAGCAGAGATATAGGGTGCATCCTGTGCTATAAACTTCACATACATAAAGTCTAAAGCTAAGTAAAGATAGAGAAGAGATATTAACGGCATATAGTAGATTACAATATTTTTAAATTGAGGTATAGTTGACACACAGTGTTACATTAGTTTCAGGTGTACAATGTAGTGATCAGACAAGTTTGTATGTTATGCTGTGCTCACAACTGTAGCTACCATCAAATCACCATGCAACACTATCACAATACTGTTGGATATATTCCCTATGCTGAACATTTTATCCCTGTGACTTATTCATTCCTGAATTGGAAGCCTATACCTCCCACTCTCCTTCATTCATTTTGCCCACGCAATATATTTTAATAAGGCACTCAGAATCCATGAGACAGAGGTCCAAAAATGAGAGTCAGAGAAAGGATGTCTGATCAGGAGAGCCACTCCTAAATGTTGGGCTATGAGGTTGCAAACAATTTCCTATATATGTAACTGTAGGTTTGTTGAGTAAATATGACTAGAACCTATTTAAATCATATAAGTAATCTGGATTTTTCTCTCAGTTGTAATTCTGAAAGAAGAATCGATGAGAAGGGGAATCTGTTGAGAATAGATAACCAAGACCTGAATTTTTGAAATGTCTATATATCAGGCACAAGATAAACAACAACAACAACAACAACAACAACAAAAACAACAAATGTTTGAGAGAGAACATTGCAGAGAGGCAAGAAGAACACTTTAATGCATTATATGCCAAAGCAGAAAATGTTCAAGTTAGGGAATGATGAACAATGAACATATATGGTTAGCAGTTGTCAGCTAAAATTATAAATCTTAACAAAGGTTTTTTTTTTTTTATTATTTTTAATTTTTTTTTTTTTTACAAATGTTGATGTTGTCAGTGAAAAATTGCCTGCCATGATAACCACCCCATTGTACATAAGAGCCTTAATGACTATGACAATTTGACAGCAGAAAAGCATTCTATCAGCTCTCATGTACTCCAGGAAATAGCTGGCCACGGAAAACTCTCCACCCCTTATACTGAAGAATTCTTCCTTTTTGAAATGACCCCCAAACTGTTAGCTTATCCCCTTGTAGCCAACCAAGGGCTGCCAAATGTACCAGAATACCAACTAAAATGTCTCTTTGCCTGTAAAATCTTCACCTTAATAGAATACTTATCAACCAGAGACTGCTGGTTTTTCCTGTTTTTACTCTATAAAACTTACTTGTCTTTCTAACTCCTTTGAACCCCTGTGGAAATGTAAGTGATGGCAGATGGGTTCCCTTATGGCAAGTTTGTGAATAAATAACCTTTGTATATGTTGTAGCAGGCTTAGTTTTTGACATCGATAAAGGGACCCATAAATTTAAAAGAAGAATAAATTTAAATATGAAATAACTAAGTACACAAATGTCAAATCAACAATGTAGTAATCTTTTACATTTTTGTAGGCTGCTGAAATTAACAAACTATCTTCGCCTTGATTATTTAAACTTTAACACAACCCATAGACACAATCATTCATTGTAGAGGATACTGGAAATAGGTTTTATATTTTGATTTGTATTTCCCCAAATTCAGTAAATATGAGCTAGAACTTGAACTCAGGCCGTCTGTTAAAAGATCCTTTCCTTCAACAATTCAGCACATTGCTTACATTATATTACAATGGCAAAACTGAGTGTTGCTCCAGAGTTGGAATGTTTGAAGTGAGAAACAGAACATGATTTGGCTTCTGGAAGAAATTTAGCCAAGGCTAAAAAGTGATATTCATGGATTGGGAAGGAACAGGAGAGTGAAATGTCATTAGAATAATGAAATTTGGAAAAAAAAAAAAACAAATATATTTTGCAGACTAATTATTTTTTCAGTTCCACTGGAAGCTGGAAACATGGCAAAATGAGATAAAAAGTTTACCATCTGTTATATTTAACCTATAGACTAAAGGATCATCCAAAAGATCAAGTGTTACATCTGAATTTAGAGAGAGTTTAAGAGGGCATTACAAATATATATATGATATTTATATGATTATTACATTAAATATATATGATTCTCTTGGATAGAAAAATCTGACTTTTAATCTCAAAGGATGAGCTCTTCCACTTAATATATTAATCTCTGTTGGATAAAACTTTTCACAAAATCCTGACTCTCTTAGTTTCTAGCCAGTAAAATGTTGGAACAGGAAATCTGAATACATAAACATTTAAGAATCTCAGGAAATGTTTAAACTTTATACTAAACATGCATTAAACAGAACAGGGAAATTACCTTTTAAAATTTGTTATCAAAATCATTGGTATCTTTATTTTTATTGGTATTTATAAAAGAAAGAGTAAATTTCTTCTTTATCCCCTAAAGTTTTAGTATTATGAAAGATTGCTGTTTTGTACTTTCTTCCCCCAAATTAAAACCTCTCTTTCTTAAATTGATCACTTGTAGTTCAAGTTTCTTCCATATTTAGGAAGTTTTATTACATAGGCATCATAATATTAGCAGACAATTAAGGATATAGTACAGGAAAATCCAGTTTTCTGAACAAATTTTATGAAAAAACGTAGCAATCAATAAACAATACAATAGTGCACATGTGATAATCTTTTAAATCAGTTTCCTATCTCATCAATCAAGTCTTAATGATGAACACTTCCACATTTTAGTATAAACATCAAGTCTGAAATTTTCTAAGAGGAAAGACAGAATAATTTTGAGAGCCAAAAATCCCATATCTAATCACTAAGACTGGTAATCTTTGACAAACACTCCTTCTTGGTGTTGGTGAAAGCATCTCCTCTTAGACATGTGGCTCTATCATATGCACTTGATACAATAATTTATAATTATTGTCATTGATGACTCTAAATGTGGCCCATCAACAGTGAAGTGATATCTTAGGACATACACTTTTGTAGGCTAAATTCTATCCAGGCCCAGCATCAAAGATTACTTTTTTTCTTCCTAGGAATTATAAATCTTTCTGTAATTATTTTTTTCTTCCTCCAGGCCTTTATATTTCTTCTATTTGACTATATTTCATCTACATAAATCTACAAATCTGACCACATCATTGCAATACTTAAACTTTTCTTCTGACTTCAGGGTGAAATTCAAAACTTATTAGCACATAAAGGTTACGTGTGCCACAGCAAAAAGATAGTGGTTTGGAGAGTCGGTGGGAATTAAAAATAAATCTGGATATGTCATTTCAAGAGACTCAATTTCTTAATCTTTAAAGAGACATAATAATAGACAATTTACAGGTTTGTTGTACAGATTGGGCATGAGTGTGCATGAACAGCACATAGTGTAGCAGGTATGCAGTAGGGATACATGACATTATTTATGTTCCTTAGCATTATTCATTTATGACTCTTCATAGCCTTCACACAAGTATCACCTCTTGCCCATTAAAATATATTTATCTTGTTCTTGGAGCTCTTCTTTCTGCTATTAATCACAAGTTTGCTCTTTCTGTCCCAGTTTTCACCTATGATACAGAACGAAAGGATAGAGAGGGGGCTGCAGAAGTGGAGGAAGACAGTAGAAATTTGTTGATTGATGGTGTTATTACAGGGCTCCTTTTCAATGTAGGGAATTCAAATAATGGACAGATCCAAGAGAAACAAGAAAAGACTCCATAGGCTAAACTGAACTCCATATTAAGGAATTGAGGGGAGGGAAATTCTATAACGAGTCCTCCAAATTTTATTATAATAAAGTTGTGTAGTTTTAACATTTTCTTTATTTTTGTGCAACATTTGAAACTAGAGAACACTTAAAGTATGTTTTTGTTTTATATGATTTTAATTTTAGCCGGAAGAACTTTCCTGATTTCAGTTGTTTTTTCCAGAGCCTATTTTAATTTCACAAGATTAACCCTTGTCAATACCCTTACCATATCTGTTTTCACCCCTCAAAGCAAAGAAGCAACACACCCCAGTTACAAGGATCCATATAAATACACACCTTAGACATCTGGGAGTTTCTAACAAAAGCTAAGATTAAAGAATGAAGGCAACATACCACATGCATGAGACATTTTGTCTCCCATAATGTTTGAAGCTGGACACCTGAGGTTCCCCTTGATATGGTGAGATCAGATATTATGTTTCTTACATAGCTGTAATAGAGTACTTGAAGTAAATATTCTTATTGAAATATTCACTATACAGTGGGAAATTTAATGAAAGCCTATAAATATAACATATGCTTTAAATGTTCTGCTTGAAACTTTCACTACATATGTTTAATATGCAATAGCATCTGAAGGTAATTATGTTATACATATATATATATATATATATATATATATATAATGTCAACTTCAAAAAAGAAATGGACATTTGTCGGTACTTTGGGACTTACAATTAGTCATTGTAGTAAAAACCATTAGAATTATGGAGGAAAGAATTACAAACTGAAAGAAGGTGATAGTAAATGCCTTTCACAAAGCATTGTCCCAAATCCATACCCTTAAACTTTGAAATCATAATGTAGAAAGAGAAATAGAAATGATGTACCACATTACCACAAACCTCCTATATCACATTCCTGAAGCAGTAAAAGAGACTGGGAAAATATGGTGACAAAAATTATTTTAAAAAAATGCTCTGGACTCAGTCCAATTCATAGAAAAGTATTGAATAGGTAGTGTGAGACATAAACCAGCATGGATTTTTTTAAACAAAAATTCCTCCTCCACAAAACAATAGAGATTCCATAAAATATACCAAAGATAAAAGAAAAATAAGAACCACTGACGTAGAAGAGATGAACAGAAGAAAAAGACGTTCATTTAAAACTCTCCTCTTCGGGGCCCCTGGGTGGCTCAGTGGGTTAAGCGTCCCACTTCAGCTCAGGTCACTATCTCGCTGTCCATGAGTTCGAGCCCTGCGTCGGGCTCTGGGCTGATGGCTCAGAGCCTGGAGGTTGCTTCCGATTCTGTGTGTCCCTCTCTCTCTGCCCCTCCCCCGTTCATGCTGTGTCTCTCTCTGTCTCAAAAATAAATAAACGTTAAAAAAAAAAAAATTTAAAAAAAATAAAAAAATAAATAAAACTCTCCTCTTCTTCCACTATGAATTAAAAATGACAGAGTGGTCCCCAAGTTATAGTCTTTTCTTTCATCTTCTTTTTTGTGGAGAATTTAGTAGAAGAAAAAGACACATAATATGAACAAATGTTAACCGACAATTTATTTCCTCCACTTGGTGAATCACGATTGGTGAACATTTGAATTTCATGAGGACAATCCCACTGGATTTAACTGTGTCCTGGTCTTTGTATATAAAAAGGAAAAACAAACTATACATCATTTACACAAAGTGTCTGATGACTCACTGACTTCCTGGAAGTAGACTGGGCAAGAAAGATGGTGACACTTCATTGAGAATGCAAGACTGGCAGCCACACCGCCTCTTGGGATCCACCCTTGCAGCACTTAGATCTCCAGGGAATTTGCCCCTGTTACTCAGTTTCTCAAATCACCCCACTCATAGAAATGAATCTCTACCTTTTTCTTATACCTCTGCTCTCATTGAATTAGTTTGCTCAGGCTGCCATGACAAAAGTACCAGAGACAAGGCGGCTTAAACAGCAGACACTTTCTCACAATCTTGGAGCCCAGAAGTCTGAGAACAAGGTGTCAATAGGGTACGTTTGCTCCGAGGTCTCTCTTCTTAACTTGTAGATGGACTTTTTCTTCTTGTCTCTGCATGATCTTGCCTCTGCATCTCTGATCAAAGGTCATCTTATAAGGTATCAATCACATTGGATTAGGGCCCATCCTACTGGCCCCATTTTAGTTTATCACTTTAAAGATCCTATCTCCAAATACAGTCACATTCTGAGGTACTGAGGGTTCTGACTTTAATATAGGAATTTTGGAAAAGGCCCAGTTTAGTTCATAATGGTAACTCAGTTGAGATTTAAAGTTCTTGAAAGGCATATCTGATTGGCCATGCACAGGTTTACATCCTTACTCATGAACCACAGATTTTGTTAACCGTACAACTTTCATCTTACAGTTAGAAGTGGGTCCACCATATCCCCCACAGTAAGTCAACCTCAAGTTTCAAGGCTGGCATCATGTTCAGGATCTACAGGTTAATTCTTCCTTTGTGTCTATCATGATTTCATCTCATTATTTTGCATCCTGTAGACTATGTTGTCATAGTATCTGCTGTCAATATACTCCATTTTTTTAAGTTCATTTATTTTGAGGGCAGGGGGCGAGGGGGGACAGAAATGAGTGGGGTAGGGGCAGAGAGAATCCCAAGCAGGCTCTGCATTGTCAGTGAAGATCCCAACATAGGATTCAGTCTCACCAACTGTGAGATCATGACCTGAGCTGAAATCAAAAGTGGGGCACTTAACCGACTGACCCACCCAGGCACCCTATCAATATACCCTACTTAAAACAGTGACAGAAAGGTAAAAAAAAAAAAAAGAGTGTTTTCTTTTTTCAAAAATATACTGCAGCTTAAAAGGGAATCCAGGTATGTAAAATGTGATTTTTAAAATAATTTTTAAATGTTTATTTATTGTTGAGAGGGAGACAGAGACAGAGACAGAGACAGACAGAGAGACAGACAGACACAGAGACAGAGACAGGGACAGAGAGAGAGTGTAACACAGGAGGGACAGGGAGAGAAGGAGACACAGAATTCCAAGCAGGCTCCAGGCTCCCAGCGGTCAACACAGAGCCCTATGATGGGCTCAAACTCACAAGCCGTGAGATCATGACCTGAGCTGAAGTTGGATGCTTAACCGACTGAGCCACCTAGGCTCCCTATAAAATGTAATTTTATACATGTACTTAATATTTATAATTTATATTTACATCTTTTGGCAGACTCAATCAATGAATTGTCAAGTAAAATGACAACTGAGAATTAAATTTGAATATAGCAAAGTGGCAATCACTAATGACCGTTAAAAAAATAAAAATTTAAGTTCTGATTATAGTGATGAAGGGGCACCTGGGTGGCTCCATAGGTTAAGTATCTGACTCATGATTCAGGCTCAGGTCATGATCTCACTGTTCAAGGGAACTGAGCCTCTTGATGGGCTCCACACTTTCAGTGGGAGCTTACTTGCGATTCTCTTCTCTCCCTCTTTCTCTGCCCCTACCCTTCTCAGGTGCACTCTCTCTCTTTCTCTCTCTTTCAAAATATAGAAGGAAAGAAAATATGTGATTATGATGGATTTAAGGAACAAAGTGGCATCATATGTACAGTAAACATAGAAAGAAAACCTTTAGAAGGATTTTTTCTTGAACAGGAAAGAGTATGGGTGATTACCTAGCAGAAAATGTGAATTCAAGGGAGCATTTTATTTGTTCATTTTTAATAGGGGAGAAATGATCAGAAATTTGTATGCTCATGGAAACTATCTAGTTGAAAGCAAAAACTGAGTAGTGTGGGAGGCAAAAGGGACATTTTCTTTTTAACTTTTATTATTTACCTACTTTTTTCAGTAAGTAATATATTCACAGAAATCAAAATCCAAATAATACACAATAGTGAGCATTGAAAAGTCATTCCTATCCTTGTGCCTATGTCCACACCATACTCCCAGCCCTTGGAGTCAACAACTCTTATTAGTCTTTAAAATATATCTTTTCCATGTTTATTCATGCAGATAAAAGAAAATGCAAATATATAGGTTTATTCTTGAAAAGAGACATTTTCTGTAGTAATGATCTTAACTCTGAGAAGGAATATGCCTCCAGGGCAATGGAGAAGGTAATATTAGAAACCAATGAAATCAGACTAGTAAGGCTTCATAGGGATGGATGTGTACTTTGGAAGAACACTTTAAGGTAGAAGAAAAAAGCAGTTTCAAACTTAGGAATAGCATGACAAATAATTCTTGACATTGATAGAGGGTCATATATTTCCAAAATATTTTCTAGAGATTTTTACCTCATGTATCTCTCAACATGTGATCTAGGTGAGGCAATTCTGAAGCCAGGAAAAAATTAATTTTGAGGAAATTATTTTTGTCCTCACAACTATTCTATACAATGTGTTCTTTTCAAATAATAATAATAATGTTTTATTTCTTTTTGAGAGAGACAGAGACAGAGTGCAGGCAGGAAACGGGCAGTGAGAGACAGGGAGACACAGAATCAGAAGCAGGCTCCAGGCTCTGAGCTGTCAGCACAGAGCCTGAATTGGGGCTTGAACCTACAAACTGTGAGATCATGACCTGAGCCAAGTCAGATGCTTAACCAACTGAGCCATCGAGGGACCCAATGTGTTCTTTTTTAAAATCCATCTCACACCTATGGATATCTTTCTGGTGTCATCTTTGGTTTGATTTCATGTATCCTTTTGTTAAATATGAAATGTACTTCTTGAAATGTTCCTATCTTCTTTTCAGAAAATATACATTTGAGGGTAATGCCTATAATTACTCCACTGTTACATTTTTTTACCCTTTTCCTGTCTCTTTGAATCTAATTTGTTGCCACCTATGTTTTCACTGAATTAAAATCCTATACTTTTTGAAAGAACTGTATAATGTGGGGAAAGTGTAGACATTTCCTTAATGTCTATATCTATTATATATAATTTAACCAGCATATTTAAAATATAAACATCTATTTAAATAAACATAATATATTTTAAATATATCTAAATATTAAGAAGAGAAACACTGATGAAAGGTATGGTTTTATATTTTACTCTTTAATATGTTTAATAAGTTTCATAAATTTACTCTTGATTTACATTTTGAAGTGTATACAACATAGTATTGCCTTTATCATTAATTCTTTAAAGCCAACTGTTATAAGAAAGTGTAAAATTAAAATTTACTTTATATATTAATTTTAATATGTACTTATTGATATATATTAATATGTAGATAACTCAAGGAAATTTAAATGGTTTGAATATATTTTTAAATTCTAATTACTAAGTACTTACGCTATTCCTGAAATTATAGTCTTATGGATTTCTACCTTTGTTAACATCTCCTGATTCATAGTAACTCTGGTATCAAAATTAATGAATAAGTGTAAAAAGGAATCTGTCTCATTTTTAATGTTAGTTCAGTGACTTCTTTGTAAGTCTAACACTCCTTCTCCTTGGTCCTACATCTGAACATGCACTTGCTAATCTCCTTTGGAACTGGATGAGAAATTTAAACTTGCAACTCTCCAGCCCACCATAGGAACCTCTCCTCAGTCATACCTGTACCTCCCAAAAAGACCCAACTCACTCCCAGTCTTCACTCAAGTCAGCCTTGCTCTTTCAGGATCTTTTGTGTGAAGAATAAACTTGCTCTCAAATTGCCTTAAGGGTAAAGTGCCAGCAGCCTTGACATTTGCCCTAAAACTAGCAGAGGTCCATTTTGCTTCCACATAGTGACCCTAAACAGTGAATATGTAAACAATTTATTGTTTTAGAATGTGAATTTCTACTTTTAACCTGAGTAAATATAAGATGTAAAAACATTTTAAAAGAAATCAAAACACCCAAAAACTATGTTCCTCACTTATAACTATATGATTGTGTGATGTCAACTAAACAAAATATGCAGAAACACAATGGTAATTAAAGTGCAAACAAATGTTAAGATTCACAATATTCTAACCCAGAGGATGAGGTCAAACATTATTCTTTTAAAAAAATATTATATGATGAATAGACACTTCTCCAAAGAAGACATCCAGATGGCCAACCGACACATGAAAAAATGCTCAACATCACTCTTCATCAGGGAAATACAAATCAAAACCAAAATGAGATTCCACATTACACCTGTCAGAATGGCTAACATTAACAACTCAGGCAACAGATGTTGGAAAGGATGCACACAAAGAGAGTCTCTTTTGCATTGCTGGTGGCAATGTAAGCTGGTGCCCCACTCTGGAAAACAGTATGGAGGTTCCTCAAAAAACTAAAAATAGAACTACCCTACAACCCAGCAATTGCACTACTAAGCATTTATCCAAGGGATACATGTGTGCTGTTTCGAAGGGACACATGCACCCCATGTTTATAGTAGCACTATCAACAATAGCCAAAGTATAGAAAGAGCCCAAATGTCCATCGATGGATGAATGGATAAAGAAGAGGTGGTATATAGATAGATATAGATAGATATATAGATAGATATAGATATAGATATAGATATAGATATAGATATAGATACACACACAATGAAGTATTACTCGGCAATCAAAAAGAATGAAATCTTGCCATTTGCAACTATGTGGATGGAACTGGAGGGTATTATGCTAAGTGAAATTAGTCAGTCAGAGAAAGACAAAAATCATATGACTTCACTCATATGAGGACTTTAAGAGACAAAACAGATGAACATAAGGGAAGGGAAACAAAAATAATATAAAAACAGGGAGGGGGACAAAACAGAAGAGTCTCATAAATATGGAGAACAAACTGAGGTTACTAGAGGGGTTGTGGGAGGGGGGATGGGCTAAATGGGTAA
Organism: Panthera uncia; assembly: GCF_023721935.1. NCBI lineage: Eukaryota > Metazoa > Chordata > Mammalia > Carnivora > Felidae > Panthera > Panthera uncia. The sequence continues at coordinate 108,519,753 of NC_064811.1, read as the reverse complement.
GGGGCACTAAGGAATCTACTCCTGAAATCATTGTTGCACTATATGCTAACTAATTTGGATGTAAATTTAAAAAAAATTAAAAAATTAAATAAAAAAAAGGAAATGAAGCAAACAAAAAAAGTTGATTTTGTTATTGTCTAAGTGACTTTAGAGGTGTAAAAGACCCTTACAAACATACAATTCTTTTATTTCAATTAAAATTTTGTAATAAAACGTTATATGTATTTAATATGTATATGTATTCAATAATTGATAGAATGTCATATATAATATGTGTATGTGTGTGTGTATGCACACGTGTGTGTGTATGTCCTCATTTGGATGGAGGTGGCCCTTACGAGAGCAAAGGAGAACTCTTTCAAAGTTTATGCTGATTCAAGGGATATAATGCAAAACTCTCCAGAAAAATCTGTAATGTGTGGTAATTTACACAAATCAGATTCAGACTTAGCCACGATATATGCAACTTCGCCTAATTCTATTACCCCATGGTCTTTTCTTCATTTAAATGTCAATATCCATGTCTGCATTTATTCATTCTAAAATGCTTTCAAAGTTCATTATTCCCTCTATTTTACCACTGTCCACAAATAATATTCTGTGTGTCTAGATTACTAGATTAAATGAGTACATTGTAGTCTACCTTAAATCTTTCTTCCTTTTATCAAAATGTACACTACTTGTCAAATTTAATCTTCTTAAATTATACTTTGTATCTCTTTACTCAAGAATAATTTCCCCCCATTACTTTCAATTACTCCATTAATCAAACTGAATTATCTTCGCCTTTCTAGTCTACCAATTTAAACCCCATCTATAACTTACACCACTCTTCAAATTTCATCTTCTCTGTAAGACCACTTCTTTCTCTTTTCTGTTGCAGTTTCCACTAAACTTTCAAGCATCTGGACTCCTTATGAATATGAACTGTGTACTATACAACCCACCATTATTGTTTCTGTCTCTCTTCTCCTTCTCTCTTCTTTTTATTTTCTTCCCTCCCTTCTTTCACACCTCCCTCACATATGTTAATCTCACCTCTCCAGTCTTCATGTCTAATAATGTTTTTTTTTAATATTTTTTAGTGTTTATTTATTTTTGAGAGAGAGAGAGACAGACAGAGCATGAGTGAAGGAGGAGCAAAGAGAGAGGGAGACAGAATCCAAAGCAGGCTCCAGTCTCTGAGCTGTCAATACAGAGCCTGATGCAGGACTTGAATCCATGAACCACGAGATCATGACCTGAACCAAACTCAGATGCTTAACTGACTGAGCCACCTAGGCGTCCCTCTAATAAATGTTTTTTTTTTTTTATTCCTTCAGCTGAGGCTCAAAATACAACGCAGAAACTCATTTCATTAGAAAATATATATATATATACAGACTTACAGAATAACAATGTTAATAAAGGTAATGGCTAATGTTTAGTGAGCATTTACTAGGTACCAGATTCTGTACGAAGATATTTACAGGCAGTATGTCATTGATTTCACTCCAAATTCCATGGTACTGTGATCATCTTGCTTTTATTGGTGATAAATTTGAGGCTTAAGGAAAATAAGCATGACTCAGTGCAAGCAATGCTATTCAAAGCCTATTAACATTTGGCTTCAAAGTCTGTGCTATTAAAATTGACAGCATGTTTGAGGATAATGTCAGTTAAGCCATATGCAAAACATATGATACAAGATTGGCAGTAAGTAGATTTTGTTTTGTTTTATTTGGCTTGATTTTTTTTAATTGATTTAGTTGAAACTCAAACTAAATGTCATTTGACCAGATATGTCAAATCTGAGTGTTATTTTATTTACTAAATTATTTAGCATTCTTTTAGATTTAGCTTCAAAATATATATAGGGTTTCTAATTTTCATTCTGTGCCTTATATGTTAATAAAGTTTATTAACTATACACATATATATTATTATAGTATTATAACCAATGTAACAATGAAGTTATTGTTCAAGTTTAAGAATTAAGAACTTCCTTTGTGGTACAAAATAGCCATTATATTATGCATTCCTATTTAATATATTTTGAAGGCATAATGTTAAAACAGGTAAGGAAGTAATATCAGCAAGCATCAATATCTTATCAATTTCAAGTGTTTAAATTATGGCCATAGTAACTATAGAAAATGAAAAATACTGACCTAATACTCTAAGCATAGGATTTAACCATGATACAAAAGACAACATACCAAAAAAAAAAAAAAAAAAAAAAAAAAAAAAAAAAAAAAAAAAAAAAA